>NW_016910880.1:586279-602294 GCF_001483705.2 Eufriesea mexicana
TATATATATATAATATATATATATAAGAATAATGACAATTTCTTCATATAAATATGAAGTTTGTTTCATGGAAATCAAATTCATATTTACAAAATTTCATAATCATATTTCATCATGGCAATATCTATATAAATCATTAGACATAAAAGATAAATGTAAAATTAAAATTCTCAATTCTTTATGTACTAATTTTCTATGGTTAGTATTATGTACTAATTTTATGTAACAGATTGTATTTTAGTAACTTGTCACATAAAGTATTAGTTTCCTATAAAATATCTCTGCTGAAAACGTGTAAAGTACTCAGAATGAGTATACAAGGTAAAAGCAAGTACGTATGTACAATTTAATAAGAAACAACTAAAGGATAATATCACAGAAAAAAGAATTACGAGTCTGTACAAGGTACAAGTGCGTCTTTAATATATGGTACAATTATACTTAATATATGAAAATCAGTATAAAGTTATACATGTATATTTTGAAACAATGAACATAAGTGAAAAAAAGTAATGAAAATGTAGATTTTGTGTTTGAAAAGTCTGATGTTCAGCATGCATATAGAAAAGATACATGTAGATTATAATTGTAGAAATAGACAAAGAAAAATGTGATGCAGTGAACATTTCTATAAATTTAAAGATAAAAGCATGTTATAAACAAAATTATTATTTATAACAAATTTGCTGTTTATATTTTATTTTTAGCAATGCTACAAAATGCTTTTAATTTTGAATGACATTGCAGTTTTATAATTCATATAGAATTTTTAAAAAATTACAAATTTATTTGCGTTATTTAAAGGAAAATGTAAATATTTGTTAATCTTTTAAATGTAGAATTATCAGATAATAGTTTCTTTTTTTTTTATTAGCTTTAAGTATTATGAAAAATCTTATAGTATTTATTTAATTATACAGACTGTGGCTGCAACTATTACAACAGCAACCACAACTCCTGCGACAGTAACTGCTGCTGCCTCAACTACACCTACTCCACCTGTTACTACTGTTCAAACTGTTCAGACACCTACACCAGTATGTGTTAAATGCAATTAATATAATAAAAAATGAATATATCTTTTATTAAACTGGAATAATGATTTTATTTATGATGCATCAATTCGACTATATTACGTCTTTTTTTTATTTTTAGCGTCAAACTACAGATAATACCAAAGAAAAGTGCCGTAAATTTTTAGCAAACTTGTTAGAGTTGTCTAGTCGAGAACCTAAAGCGGTGGAGCGACATGTTCGAACTTTGATACAAGAGTTAATTGATACTAAAGTTGAACCTGAAGAGTTCTGTGATAGACTTGAAAGATTATTGAATGCATCACCTCAACCATGCCTGATTGGATTTCTCAAGAAAAGTTTGCCTCTTTTACGGCAATCTCTCGTGACGAAAGAATTGATTATAGAGGGGATAAAACCCCCTCCAGCCAATGTTGTTTTTCCCGTAACGTCTGCCACTCCTGTAGTAACGCAGGTAAAGTTCGGTACAAATTTATAGATACTGTTTGAAAACAAATCGTACATATTAAGCATGGACAGCGCGGTGCAAGCTGCAAACAGCCCGCATACACTCTAGCGTGTTTCTAATTATAATTTGTATATGCCAATGCTGTCTAGGTATTATCCACCAACAAAGTGCATTTTTTTCTTTTTTTTTTTTTTTTTTTTTTTTTTCAACTCTTGTATAGTAGTACAGAAAGTTGTCTAGTAGATAGGACTGATCTACATTGATATTTTAGCGTTTTTAATCGTATCGTTGAGTCAGATTGTTATCGAGATTTGTGTAAAATGTGTATCTTTCAGTGAAATATCTTTAGGTTTGAAAATTTTGAAAAGTATTATTAATAGAAAGACAATTTTTTTAAGAATAAAATTTTTAACATAGTTCTAGATTTGGAAATTTTTATAAAAAAAAATATATATAGTTCTAGATTTGGAAATTTTTATAAAAAAAAATATATAGAAATTTTGTTATAGAAAGTTGGTTTAAAATATCGTTATAAAAAGAAAAAAAGTACCTTAAAATCTACAGGCAGTTAGAGAGAAAGAACAATATGTTGAAAGGAATAAAAATTGATTTATTCTTCTCATCTCAGATCAAAGATATAAACATTGTAAAAGTTATGTCTGTAGACAAAGTCTATAAATTTGTATAGTGCTTAAAAATAATTTTCTATGTAGCAGTCAGTGGCTTTGTGTATTACTATATATAATGTATTAATTTATTACTAAAAGTAGTTAATAGTAGCATTTCTACTGCTTACTTATGCCATATCCATTCACATTTTGATTATACTATTTGCTTAGTATTAATGTATTTTATAATATAATGTAGCAGAATCAGCTTAGACCAACTGTTGCTGTGACAGCGGCAACAGTTCCTGTAACTGCAGTTACTGCAACTACACAAGTAAGAGTAATGACTCCGCTACCTGCAGCTACAACTACAGTTCCCCGACCTGCCCAGCCAGTTCAACAAAGGCTGGTAAGATATAAAAAGAGGTTTAATTTTATTACATTAGGTATATAAATATATATAAGTTGCTGTATATATAAGCTATGTAATATAGTTTTTATAATAGTAAAAAAGACCATTCTGATTCTTTGTAGCTAATGATTAATATATTCTTTGCTTGTAATTATTGTTTTATATAAAATATATCGTTTAGCTTATTATCTTTTCTTAAATTTATGTAAATTACCGATATGATATTGTTACATATACAGTGAGCGACGCGAGAAATAAATATATTTCAAAAGTGAGAAATGTAAAAATTATAATAATGAAATGTGAATATGACCTGATGATTAACTAATCATTTATTCGTTAAGATGAGATTAAATTCATGAATATTAGGTTAAAACTAAATTATACAGATTTACATGCTGTTTTAGATACGACCTGTCACCACAGTAGTTCGTAGTCCTACAGCATATACTGTAAAATCAACGGTGGCGGTAACTGGGATTCGTCCTACTGTTCCCACGGTTCAAAAACCACCTATCACAACAACTGTTGTTAAAACAGTTACAACTACAACGCAAGGCAAAACAGTCAACACAACCACAACTGTTAATAAAGCCATAGTGCCTTCTTTTGTTCCGAAGCCAGTTACTAAAGAAAAAGAAAAAAAGACATTTTCATCTGCAGGATACACGTAAGTGATTATTTCTTGCAGATATATTTGGTATATCATGTTGTATCAGTGTTTATTGGATATATATGTATATGTGTTTATATACGCGTGTATACTTTATTCTGGAATAGGGGAGATGATGATATTAACGATGTCGCAGCTATGGGTGGTGTTAATCTTGCAGAAGAATCGCAAAGGATTCTCGGATCCACAGAATTTGTTGGGACACAAATAAGATCCTGTAAAGATGAAGTGTTTTTACATATGACACCCTTACAACAGAGAATTAAACAAATTGGTATTTATTTTTCATATTCGTTTGATATAAATTCATGATATAGTATAGTATATAATATTTATGGTGTTTAAACCATATGAATTTATTTTTTAGTTTCTAATTATGGATTAGAAGAACCAAATCAAGAAGTTGCGGCGTTAATATCTCATGCTGCACAAGAGAGGTTAAAGAATTTAGTAGAAAAATTAGCAGTAATTGCAGAACACAGGATAGATTTAATAAAGGTAAAGTTTAAAGATAATAATAAGTTGGATCGAGATACGCTGATTGCTATTGTTATAATTGTTATAATATTCGAATGAAATATTAGAAAATAAGTAATATATAATGAGTTCAGGTTGATCCGCGTTATGAAGTAACACAGGATGTTAGGGCACAATTAAAATTTCTGGAAGATTTGGATAAAGTTGAACGTAGAAGACACGAAGAACAAGAAAGAGAATTACTTATACGTGCGGCAAAAAGTCGCGCAAAAACTGAAGATCCGGAACAAGCTAAGTTAAAAGCAAAAGCCAAGGAGGTACTCTTTCTTCACTAATATATAAATTAAAAAGACAAGAAATATGTGATTGTATAAGTATTGGTAATTAGAACTCTTGAAACTTCATTTAGATGCAACGTGCAGAAATGGAGGAATTAAGGCAAAGAGAAGCAAATTTAACCGCTTTGCAAGCAATTGGTCCCCGTAAAAAGCCTAAACTTGACATAGGAGGATCTGTCAATAGTCAAGGCAGTAATTCCGGCTTGAATGCTTCAGCGACTGGAATTAATAGACAAATGCCAATGAGACCACGTATAAAGAGAGTGAATTTTAGAGACTTATTGTTCCTCCTTGAACAAGAGAAAGAAACGTGTAGGAGCACAATGCTGTATAAATCATACTTGAAGTGATGTTCTATAAAGGGCAGGAACTTAAGTGACCCGCCCGATATCTGGCGCCCTACCTGCATGGTCTTGTGTGAGCTGGCCTCAATGGACCTTGACGAATCATGTAACGTTAGTGTACGTTGCACTGTACAGTGTTTCATAAGTTGCATACAATGAAATTCATTACGAATCACGTCGGGATTCCACATACATTCAAAATAAGATTATTTCTACCATGTCGATAAGCTTCCCTAACTGTAAATGACTGAAGATTTTTTAAATGTAATATAATAGATTGTTCTTTATTTTTCAACACAAAATTGCATCATTAAAAAGAGCAATGTGTATGAGCACATGCCTGATGATCAGTCTTGGGTAGTCTCTTTATGGCAAGGATGTTGTGTGGCCATATATAAATGTTGTTATATGGTGCGTGTGCATGTATGCTGAATGAATGAGTGTACATTGTCATTTATGTATATGCCTGCTGCATTGTAACACTTGACCTATACTTTTGGACACTGTAGCGCTAGTGTAAAGAGTGCAGGTTTTGTTAACATAGTAAATCGTATTTTTGCAAATTGTAATGTAATAATATACTGTGAGCACACTGTCCAAAAAGTATGGAATAATTTGTACAATACCTTACACATAAAATACTAAATAGTGATAATTTCAATGTTGGTACAACAAAATATAGCTACTCTCCACCATAAGATGGAATTGTTATCAGTATATTATGTTGTAATCTACATTTTCAGTGTTTATAAAAGAATTAGCTGTTACGTTTTTTATTAAAGAAATATTTACAAAAGTAAGAATTTCGGATATTTCTTCGATCGATGTTAATTTAATTATTTATATTTCCTCTTCGGAATTGGTGCAGTTTTTGCTAATGTTCAGAGAAAAGTGTGCTTCACATAATCGATTGAGAAAAGAAAGAAAAAAAAATTCAAAGCGTGTACCTGATTTATAATGTAAAAGAATTTGCTGCAGATGTACGTGGGTGCCTATTATCGTACAGAGTAATTAAAAAGATAACGATCTTTCCTAACTTGCTCATCACATGAGCGTCTTACATTACACGTGCCCAAAATAGATTTTTGTGCAACAGAAAAAAGAAAAGAAAAGAGAAAGGAAAAGAAATCATTGTATATGTCTATCATACGCAGAGATATGGATACATATATATACATATGAGTATACGCATGTATCATTTATTGCGTTTAGATTTGATTTTTAGTACAATATCAGTCTAGATTTTTTATAGTAGCCATCGTTGTAAAATAGCTTCTAATCTCGAATGATTTGTGTTCATTCTTACAGATTTACATACGAACATAGAGATTGAATTTTCATCTCAAATATACTATATACTGTACACAATACCGATACCAGAAGTCATCGATTTTTATAAGCTGTAATATAAATTTGATATAAGTTTGTTGAGGCAATAATAGAAACACTTCTATTGTACTGCCGTAGTTCGGAGTTGTGCAGAACGATAACGCGATACGAGGTATACTATTTATTTTTTTTAGCAATCCGTGAGAAATAGTTACTTCAGATTATCCAAGTGTAAACGAGAATTATAGAAAGTCTAAAGTATCCTGGTAATCTGGATTAACTGTGATTCCTCGATAATTTTCGTGCTTCCATATTTTTTGGAGTGCACGATACATTTCCTGACCGGCATTCGCAAAAATAAAGAGAAAGAAACAAGTCAAATATATCGCAAAGGCACGTACACCTGTGAGTCTTCTAGTGTAAATAACGGGAGAATAAAAAGCGAGTCTACGTAACGTTTCAGTTACAATTACGTAAAACGTAATTGCTTCAACGGTTCAATATCGACTAAAATATAATACGCGCACAAGACTGACGAATTGTGTAAAAGATGTTAAGTTGAACTGAACTATTAACTCTGACTATCCATAGCGCTGATTAATTATGAAATGAATCAGTACAAAGGGGAAAAAGAGAAAAAAGGAAAGAAAAGGAAAGAAAAGAAGAAATTATTTAAAGCGTAATAGGTGCAAGGATATAATTGCAATATTGATCTCAGCTATATAATTCTATTTGTTATTGCGTGCACCAAAAAGAACGATTGCCTTTTTATATATAAATATATATAATAGCAATTGATATAAGTTTTTCATTGCGAGAGCGAGCGAGCGAGAGAGAGAGAGAGCTTAAAATTAAAAAGAAAGCGGATCGTTGAAGCAAAATTATTCGAGTAACATGTAAATAATTCGTTTTTTTAGTAGCTATATACTTTTATCGGAAAAGGCGCACATACCATTACTTGTACCATACTTTTTGCCGCGCACTTCACAATGTAAGAAATTTTTACTTAGCTGCGTGTTCCTCTTTACAATGATTGCATCGTTTTTTACGAGCTCGATGAAAAAAAAAAAGAACGCAAATTTCCGAAGTTAGTTATAATGTTTTCCTTACTGCCACTAGGTGGGATTATTAATATAAATATATAAATAGAGGAATGTAAAGAAACAAAAAAAAAAAAAAACTAAAAGTACATAGCAGTTTTGGTACAGTATGATATTTTTACAAATTGTAATTGGATAAGTCGTAACCGAGAGATAATAAAACACAAGAATAAGTTTCACCAAAGAATAGCCCGAATTTTTTATTCTTAGGATTCTAATCGATTTTTTTTCGACCATAACGGAGGCAATTTTTATGCGAAATGCATTCTCGAGTTTCCGGTAGGTAGGAAGAAAATTTCTTGTTTTGCCTTGTTATGGCACGATTCGTAGGTATAATTTTCACGAAACTATGAAACTCATCAAGTTTCGGGCTGTTGATGTATCTAAAAAAATTAAACGATAACGATACTAAAAGTATATTCGAGTAAACGTTATTATTGTACCATTTTCGTTTCGATATACACTTGCGTATACTTACGATATCATTTCCGCAAAAAAGAAAAAAGAAAATGTTCAACACGTATCTGTTTGTGGAACAATGTTTTCCTCGTTCGAATTAAATTAAACATTCCATAAGAAAAATTCCAGTAGCCTTTGAGTAATTTCTACACGAAACTTCTACGTTCGGTCATTCGGCAACGGAACATCACGCGCGAGAAGCATGCTTCGGAAAGTTTGTTACGTAATACAAGTGCGAGTTAAAAGATAATAAATCGTGATTGCGTATCAGCCGAACTATCATATCCGTGACCACGTTTCGTGTCACGTCAATGCTATTTAAAGAAACTGCTGAATAGTTATCAGCCGGAATCGCTTTCAACCGGCCAATTTTCCTCGATGACACACGTGACACGTGCGATCGCAAACTTTCCACGTCGATGTATTCGACTGCGATCGGTCGAAAATATCGATACTATCGATTCCACCTGTTCTCGACTTTTCGAAAAGTTTTCATCGCTCGAACACACGAACCATCGAGAATTTAACACCGACGGTGAATTTAACGGTGCCCTGCGACGCTGTTAGAAAATACCATGGGGGTTATGTTCGGAAGACGAATCGCCGAAACGCGAGGGAACGAGCGAGAAGGACGACAATAGTTCGCACGGATCGAGCATGTTAGAAACGTGGAACGATTTCATAGAATCGCGGTCATCGTGGAGGGATGGTATCGCGAAGAATATCGCTGGTTCAGCCTCCGTGCAGACAATGGTAGCGTATCTTCGAATTTCAAGCCCGTCTTCCATGTTGACGCCAAAGGCTACTTCGCCTCGTGTCGTGTATCGAAGGACCTGGGACTGAGGCGGCCCTGGGGCGATCCAGAAATGGAATATAATCAAGCCGCTGCTCGACAGAGATGGAGAACGTTGGGGTGGGTGGTAAAATGTGCAATAGCGAGACGAGCGAAGGGCGAGCTTAGAAACGGAGGACGGAGAGAGACAGACGAGGAGAAAGTAGAGACAATAGAGAGACCGAGAGAAGGAGAGGAAGAGTGGTTAGTGGTTATGAAGACAGCAGGAACCGTGGAAGGGGTGGAAGGGGTCAAGTTTTCGCGGTGCAAAGGTAGATAAAGATACGGGAAAGAGAGAGACGGAGACAGAAGAACTTGAGAACGGAAAGAGGATAGCGAGAGAGAACACAGGTGGAACCAGAGAAGGGGTGGAAAGAAAGAGAAACAAGATCGTAGAAGCGGAAAAATGGTGGAAGAAAGAAAAGGACGGAAAATATGTAAATGGAGACAAAGGAAGAGCAGAGGAACAAGAAGAAAACGGAGAGGAAGAAAGATGGTGGTTACGAGGACAAAAGAAACCGCAGAAGGTGTAGAAAGAAAGAGAAACAAGATCGTAGAAGCGACCAAATGGTGGAAGAAAGAAAAATATACAGAAAAGATATAAACAGAGACAAAGGAAGAGCAGAAGAACAAGGAGAAAACGGGGAGAAAGAAAGATGGTGGTTACGAGGACAAAAGGAACCGCAGAAGGGGTAGAAAGAAAGAGAAACAAGATCGTGAAAGCGGATAAATGGTGGGAGAAAGGAGAGTACAGAAAAGACATAAACAGAGACAAAGAGAAAGCGGAAGAATGGGAGAAAGATAGACGATAAGGGGACAAAGATAAGAGAGGGTGACTACGAAGACGGAAGGAACCACGGGGTTGGAGAGGCTGGAGTGTTGGGGTTGCAAATGGAGAAACGGGATTATAGGAGAAAAGAGATAAAAAGAGGGCAAAATACAGAGTACGAGATGGTTTGCTGAAAAAGGGGAAAGAGTGGAAGAAAGAGAAGAAAGGAGGGGGTTGTAAAGAAAATGACGGAAACAATAAGGTGGAATGGACGAAGAGATAAAGGAAGGTGGAAAATAGAAGCGCGGAGAGGGTGTGAGAGAGAGAGAGAGAGAGCGGGGAGGTAGAAGAGAGGGTGAGAGAGGGTGGAAGCGGAGCGTTGGGCTCTCCGCTCTGCAGGTTCGAGGGATGACAGCCCGCGGCCCATACTACCCCCGGGCGTCGCGGATATTGAGTTCACGGTAACCATGGAAACGGGGCCCGAGGCAATGACGTTTGTGCGCTTTATCCCTTATTCCCGCGGTTACGTGATCAACGCGGTTCCGAGCTCTTTTGCTCTCTCCTGCTCCTCCGCTTCCGTCTCTTCCTCCTCCTCTTCCTGCTGCGCGCGCTGCCTTATTTTTCCCTTTATCTAGTACTAGGAAGGACCTATTGTTAGATGGATTTATAAATCTGGTTATTACCGCTCCTCTCCTCTTTGTTCCTCGCTAATTACCGGCACAGATTTTCCCTCGGGATTGCTCTGGAAATTTAGTCGGTTCGCCGGATCACACGGACGAGGTGCACCGCGAGAGGCAAAAAGGGTGGGAAAAAAAAATGGAAGGGAAAAGGGAAAAATGGCGAACATTAACGCGAATCGGCGATGCGATAACTTTTTATCGCTCGCCATCTATTTTTTCCCCCTTTTTTCTGCTCGTCGCGTTCAAAAGTCATCGGATCGATTGAAAGTCATCGGAGCGAAAGGTCAACGCGTAGGCTCGCAGTAGGCTTGCACGGGTAGCTCGCGATCAGGTGGAAAAGTCAAAAGCAGATATCGCGTAACCAGTTTAGAGCCCATCATATTTTTATACCGGCACGTTACGGAAACTGCATTGTCCGGCTAATGGTTTTATTCCGCCTGGTTGCTCTTCGGCCAGGATTTTATTTTCGCTCTCGGCAGCCAACATCGGCGACCCGGCAGCACCCGTCGTCGCGGATTTTCTCTCTCGTATCGCCAGGTCAGGTCGATATATTTCGCAAACAACGGTGTTTAAACAACTTCCGGCCCATGCTCGTAATCGTTTTGTCCGTTAACTTGGAAATTCGGCGGGTAGCCTAGGCTAGGTCTGGGAAGGGACAGCGTGATTCGGGTAGCGATTGTCTCGCGAAATAAACGGTTTCGTGTAATAAACGTTTTATTAAATCAATCGAAACGATACTTATCGTAGCAAGTGTCTTATCGAAGATTAGAAACTATTTTCCCTTCGTTCAACGCGTTAATTACCGGGACAGTCGGTGAAGCGGAAGTCGCTCGAGACTTTGGCGAGTCTTCGAACGAGGAGAATCTTTTCCTCCGTTCGTTCGCTTGTCTCGTGAATTTCGAAGCTCGCCTCTGTCTAATTTATCGGTTAGAAACACAGCTTGAGCTCGATCGAGCGCTGACGAGATCAACGCGAATTATTTCGTTGTCGAATGTACTGCATCTAGGTGTCGACGATTTAAGTACATAGAATATTTATATTTATATTTATATTTATATTTTATTGGTAAACACCTTATTAAATAAGAGCAAAGTAAGGAGCGGCGCACCCGACGTACTTATATGCATAAGTGGGTTACGAGCATGCGTGATGATACCGTTCGACGATATATAACTGCCAAGATTATGTTTCTCGGCTGAATTTTCATAAAAGAATTCAAACGATTTTAACGGTAATCCCCGTAATCGCGAATTACCGGCCTGCGCCGGTCGTAAATCCGCAGTGTTATATGCACAGTCGAACTTCCGCAGCTCAAGAATGTTGTAACTCAAGGCACTCGATTCGTCGAACGTTCGGAATCATCGAATTAAAGTAGATCGGTAAATTAAGTTCGATTTTGCAACGATACTCTTCGTCCATCGTCGTTCGCTCCTCCCGGCGTGCAACTGATCGGAATCTGGCTTCCCGTTTTCGTTCCTTCACCGGCAATTTATAAACGGCCGTTACAGTCGTTACCACCACCGTAAACTGTACACGGAAATCTGGCCAAGAATCGGAAGCTCCGATCGAGAATGTACCCAGAATGTACCCTGCGAACCCAGTCGCGTGTAATCGCCCATCATCCTCGCCGTCAGACCCCTAGATAGCATCGGAACAATCTCGCGAGCGACAAAGACTTCACAGCAGTAGTCCCTAGAACTGAACTACACGCGTACGAGATGCGCGAACGAAAGATACCCTCGAAACTCGACGTGTATATATCACAGAATACAACGACAGGATCACATCGGGGGGGAAAATGAAATTTTACGATTGGCCGTCCGTTGAATTTCGCAATTCGGGAGACCGCCGAAGAGTCGCTGGAAGAACCGAGGATCCAAAGGACATACATGAAGGTGGCACGCTGTTCCAACAGCAACGGTCGTCATACCGTGTTCCACTCGAACGAAGAATCGACGTACAGTTACGACAATCCGGCTCCGCGTTCAGCCCCGAACACCGGTGTGCTCCGTCCGCCAGAACAACCATGGTCATGGTCAGGATAGTCATCATGGTTCGTGACGCAGTCTTGAGAAGAGTTCTCCTGGACAATTCACTCGGGATCGTGGTGGTCGCGCTGAAGGCAACGCACCGTCCTCGAGCTAGTCTTCCGCTGGTGCGCGGTGTTCCGTCAAGTATTGATGGCCTGTCGAACGAACAGGTACTCCGAGAATTGCTGGCCTTCCATGGCGCCTCCGTTGCTGGCCACCACGCGGAAGCCCGCGTTCAGAAGCCTGGTGATGGCCTGCACGGAGTTCAGCTTGCAGTAGCCGTTCAACGGGAACCTGATCACGTGGCGGGCGTCCTGTTGGTGCCAGGCGACGCCGGATCGGGCGTCGATCACCGCCTGGGTCGTTTCCGGAAACACCTCGTCCAGCAACGCTCGGCCACCGGACAGCATCACCCGTTCTCCTAGATCTGGACTCACGTGAAGAGCGACGCACTCGTAGTTGCAGTTACCGTCATTGGCACGGATCTTGTCCGAGTCCCGGTTGCAGGGCACCGTCGTGCACCCACTGCCGCGATTTCCCAGTTGGTTGGTCGGTGGAGGACTCGGGGACGACGAGGACATCGTCGTCGTCGTCGTGGACCCGTTCTTGATGCGTTCCTTCTTCATCTGCTCCAGCTGCCTGCACATCGCTGTAAGAGAACGCAGGGGTGAGTCTCGTTGCGATTGTTAAGTTCATCGGATATCGATGCGATTGCGTTTGCTTTCTGGATGCGATTTCTTTGATTCATTTCTTTCAGCCAGATGTCGCGAGAGAGTATCTTTTAAGAAGTACATGTAGGGATAAGTCCGACAGTGTTTAGAATTCTTGTTATACCTTGGGACGGAATTTGGTGGAATTTAAATTCGAAGAATCTAGGGAAAAGAAAATTATTTTCGGATTCGATTACTTGGGTTGGGAATAATTTATGGATGTACATAAAGAATGGTAAAATTAGGGTGTTTTAGTATCCTTAACACGTTGACTGCCACGTACTTTTCGGGCTATGATAAATTCCTATTATCCGTAGGATATAAGGATGAATTATCAAACAATTATTAAGTCATTGACGTTGTTGGAATTTTCGAAAGATGGTTGAAATAAAACGAATTAGTATAACCAGTCACCGGTCAACGTGTTAATAGACGAGAGGCATTTACGAGGAAGAAATAAAATCAATCGATTACCTAACAAACAAAAACGAATTTAGTTTAGTCACAAGGAAACTGCTAATATCTAGTACGAGAAGCGAAAACTAGGTTTGACCGGTACTGGAAGCCGGTCGTGCTGTCGGACTTTCCCCTACTCCTTCTCTTTGGCTCGTTCTCTGGTTGTTGAATATTAATTAAAATATTATCAGCGCTTCTGTTTGCCTTTTTCTCGATCGTACACAGTGGAGACGCGGGGACGTGATCGCGATCGGACGATACAGCGAGCCATCGGTATTTCGCGGGTCTCGTGCTTTCGCCGTGGCTCTCATTTATCGAGATATCGGCGTTTTAATGCGATATAATGCGAACTTGGCTCGCTGCTGGTATTAGTGGTTAATGGCAGGAAAAATGATCCGAGGAGAGATGCTGGCACGGAGATAACATGATTTATCGACGGTGATCCATGATCCCGCGTCCCCCTTTCCACCATCTTACAGAAGCCAGAGGAAGTTGTCTGTCCGGTGTCCGACGAGCGGATCGCAGATTTTTATGCGAGATTAAGTAATACCGGCTGCCACGAATTTGAATACTTTCATCTTGTACAAACTTAACGGTACCATTTTCTCGATTCACGCCGGATGTTTACGAGTATTTAAGCAGGCTTAATCGCATAGAAATCAAAACGTATCGTGGGGTTACCACGATCCGGGGTACGATGAATTTCGCTTACGCGCGATGTCGAAGTATCGCGCTTCCTCCAGCAACAGGTCCAGATCGGCGAAGTTCTCCGGTATCAGCAGACGGGAGTTTCTCATGAAATTCAGGATGTGTCTGAACATGCCGCCGTCCCTGTCGATGAAGTAGTGCTGCTTCAGGGAGTCCAGCACGATGGGGATGCTGCCGTTGAATAATTTCGCTAATCTCGACTCTGGGTACCTGCGGAATATACCAGGAGAGAGTTTATTTCGGTCTTTTGCAATTTTTCTTTCACCCCCCTATCGAGGCTACCGATGCGCGATGGAAGCCAAGAAGTACATGGTCAACGATAGTTCCTCCAACGATTGGATAAAGAATTTAGACAGAATTTTCCTGTTCTAAAGGACACTGCATCTGTCAGATCGGAATACCTCCATTTTTACAAGATATCATTGAACATTGGAAAATTTGTATTACAGAAGAATAGCAATCTTATGACAACACGCGAAATGAACGATGTTCGTTCCCCGGAAGATAAATTACAGAGGATTAACGCTAAGTCTAGCATGACCGACGAAACGACTGGTAAATGAAGAAACAAAATAAGAAGAGGTCTAAGAATCGCAAATACAAGTGACAAAAGTGACCAAAGACAAATGACAAGTGGCGCGAAATTTTTAATTCAAAATTTACCATCATTTACCCCCCTCACTGAGTTAGATTATATCAACACGCCCACGCACCTGGTCCGGATCCGAAATCATTCCCTGACTGCTCGAAAACCCGGAATAAAGCGACGATTGGATTATTCGTGTTTAAATCTGGCCGATCGAGTGGGTCGATAAATCGCGCAGCAGTTTCACGTGCGAGGGGGTACGCATCTCGTGTACCGCTGTTCAGCGACACATAAATTACGCTTTCGCATGGAAGAGGTCTCGTCGAGGCGAGGCAGGTGCCGATATCCCGGTCACCTGCCAAAATCGCTCCGAGTTACAGCACCGTGTCCGAGGTATCCGCAGCTGTGTCTGAAATTTTTCCAAACCGAGTCTCTCGCCTCCCTCGGCTCGCCTTAATTCGCCATCACCGACACGTCGGATCGATTAACGTCACCTCGTAAATGCGCATTTTGTCATGGACGCCGCTAACTAAAGGGTAGCCGCGCGTTCGCTTATCGGATTAACGAAAAGCTAATGGAAATTTCTTCGAGGAAGCAATGGTGGAACGAAAAGTGGCGGTTTCGACGAGGATCTGGTCGCTCCTGGTCTTCAGGACGTCTCTTTAATCCCGCAACTCGCGAATCTTCCGAGTCTCGTGGGTCTGACCTGGATACCCCGTGCGTGGAGAAGATGCGAACTGGTAACAGGTGCAACGGACGTATGGTGATCACGGTTTCTCGATGCAGCAAAGTATCCACCGGTGGCTGGATACGCTCGCCGGAAGCCAGCGATCGGTGCAACGAAGTCGCAAAATAAAGCGGAGATACGATCGCGATTGCCGTGACTGTCGGGCCATTTTCGGGGGTGGGCAGTTGCTTATTACGCGCGCGATTTCGATCGCTTAATCCCGTGGCAACCGGACCGATTATCCACATCGTCGGCTTCGAGTTTCATCTCTTCATTGCGTGCCGCGGGAGAACGAGCCGCTATCATTTTCGTGAAAGCTGCTGCGACGAACGCTTGCCGGAGCATCCGGCACGGAGAAAGGACACCGGAAGAACCGGGTGTAACTCGGTTGCCGACGGATTTGGCGGAAGATGGTGCCGAATGCCGATTCATATCGAGTCTGAAAGTCTGAACGGATGCGGCCGAAACGTGACACCTTTTCCGGCTCGGCTTTAGAAAGTGCCTGGTGACATTTTCCTCCGCGTTGCGTCGAGAGATAGTCCCCGTATCCGGGAATTACGCAGCCGCAATGATGGACAATTTGTGCACGTTACACAAGTGAAATTCGTCGTGGGACTAATCCTGGCATAAATTCGCGCTATTTCCTGATCAGTGGATTTCGTTTGAATAGCTGGCTGAGAGAAAGGCCACTGGTCACCTCCGAGTCGCGGGAATTTCGCTAGTCAAGTGAGACAGGCTGTAAGATGATTTTTATAAGATCATTTACGCAATAGCTCATCCATATGTGCCATTTTATATGTATGTAAAAATTTTGTTGCGTATTATATCGAATAATTAGTATGGATGTAGTATGTCGTCGCGAGAAGGGTTGGTTGTCTTAAATTGAGAAGAAAGTTCGAGATCTTTTATAAATTAACATAAATTCTTCGAAGGAAAAATACTCCGGAGTCAAAGGGTTAGACGGTCGTGTTATCGTGCTTACGAGACACGATGAATTTTCAATAAGCCCACCGTGGAGGCAACTTTCCCAACTTTCGAATCCGTTTCAACCCCCCGCCAAATCGCGTCGTCCGGTATCGAGTAAGGCATCTCGATGCGCTTTTCAATAGCAAGCGGCACGTTCTGCGTGCGCGGCCGAAGGTCGTCGTAATTTAGCATATAATAGACGAGTGCCCTGGAAAAAGGACGAGAGGAGACAGAGGAGGAAGAGCGCGCTAAAGACGAAGGCCGCCGGGGAACGAGCACGTAGAACGAGACGGGAGAAAGAGAGGGAGTGGGGGAAAGGGATAGAGGAC
>NW_016910880.1:603308-603610 GCF_001483705.2 Eufriesea mexicana
GGAAAGAGGAAAAAAGAGATAGAAGGACAGAGAGAAAGAGATAGAAAGGGAACAAGAGCTGGAGAGTCGGTTCTTCGTGTACCTCGATGGTGCGTTATGGCACAACGAGGGGGAAATACCGACGTAGGTATCCGGTGCCCCCTCAGGCCGGTTCCCATACCTTCCACGGCGATAACATATAATAACGACGGCCTGGTGGAGCCCGTGGGCGATCTGACTTCAGCGGGGAAGAGAGAAAGGGAAGACACCGCGGGGTAGGTACGACGCTGTACGTGTATACGGGCCTGAGAGACTAGCTCTGT
>NW_016910880.1:603639-688812 GCF_001483705.2 Eufriesea mexicana
TCTTTTCGACGGTGCCGCGAAAGTCGAGAGCGAAGTATGAGAGTTGCTCGGTCGAGAAAATGAAAATTCTGCAAATCCCGTGTGTCAGAGATTCTCCGTTGCCGCGAGAAAAGGGAAACATTATCGAATATTAACCGCGACGCGTCGCCACTAGTGCTGTAAAATTGGCGCGGTGGCCGGTACGCGAGTGACACGAATCTTAACCTCAATTCGATCGACGAACGTTTCTTCGATATATCAAGTGTCCGTGCATCGCGTCGTTTCGTTCCAGATCGTTCGAATGCCTCGTTAAAGTGCACGATAGACGTGTATGGCTGACGCAGCGAAAATCGGACCTGGCTGGAAGACGAACGAGACGAGTCTACGACAACGACGAAGGAGAGTGAAAGAAACGACGGCGTAAACCGATAGTGGTGGATAGCAGAGGCTCGCCGTGGTGTTGAGAGGCGAAAAAAGCGAGAAAGCACGGACAGGAGGAACAAAAGGGGAAAGAAGAGCAGGATGTATGTGCCAGGAGGCCAAGAGCGCGTTGTTCGTGGGGATCGTGGTGCGGAAAGGGAGGGTGTGCGGGGGAGGAAACGGTACCAGGGGCGGAGGACGAACGCCGTGATTACCTGGGGCGATTTCTTGGGCCCACCGACCGACCGAGGTCCGATCCCGGGTCAGATCCGCTCGCTATGGGAAAACGCTAAACGATCGGCTCACATCACTCAGATTCCTGCTCTGCTTTTGGTGCACACACACGTACACACACACGCACGCGATTCGCGTATCCGTGCGCGGCAGCGACGTAGTTGGCTTTGTTGTATACCAGCCCGATTATGTAGATGCGTGAATACGCCGCTCAAGTGGTGGCGCTCGCAGTCGTCTTCTTCTTCCTTTTCTTCGATGCTCTCTCGATGTGATAGCGTGCCTTTCGTCGCCATGTTTGTTCGAGAATCACGATTTTCGTCGCGACGAACGAATACGTCGAGGTGAGTAATTTTTTCCAATTTTCTTCGCGATTACGCGAATTCAGCTTGCGTATACGTTTTTCATTCGTTCGTTTCGTAAATCTCGCTACCTTTTTGTACGCACGGTTAACCTAATAAGAGTTCGCTTTTTCCCTTGTTACGATCAATGGCGTATAAACTCGTTTTACATTCTTTGTTTCAGCGTGGAAAGTTAACAACGAGAATCAGTGCGCTTGGTAATACTACACGGGAACGCGCTGGTACGAGAGGTGCATAAAATATATGCCGTCGTTGGGTGCATGCGAGCGACAATGGACCCAAGAGTTCACGCGTGTGTACGTGTATAGGTGAACGTGTGTAGGAACGAAACGCCTCGACCAATACAGGATCGCTTTGTCAGAGTTGGGCAAATTGCACGTGCTGGACTGAAGGGCGAGGAAACGAGGACTAGCTGGATCTCCATGGGATAGCCCGAGGGCCTTGCTAAGTCTTCAACAGGACTCTCCGGTCCGGCAGGATGATGGACGATGTTTTAGGGATTACGTGATACCGGAAGCGCAAACTAATGATCGGTGGTTACGTAATTTCTGAAAATGTCCGACGGAAAACCGTGCTAGCCCTTGGGATTAGTTTTGTAGTGGAGCGGCTTGGAAAGCTGGTTAATAGGATGACGTGACGTTCTGGGGTTTTGTTTAAAGCCGGGTTGTTTGACGTTGTACCTCGATGGATGTTTCAGTCGTTGAAGAATGGATGAGCGAATGGATTGGAATTGTGTTTGTGCGGGTGCTTTCCCTGTATGCGTGCCTATGGAGTGAATGCAGTACGAGAATGCAGGAGTGAAGGCAGACACGAAAAATTAAGGGAAAACAAGGTATGTCACAAGCTTCATCGACAAAATTTATCTGTTATAATTTATTCTTTATTAACGAGGAAATAAGATTCAGTGCATTTCACTGTATCATTTGTAACTTGATGTTTTACTTTTATATAGCGGATCATTGCCAAAATGTACATTTGAAATTATCATATGCATTTTTCACAGGATTTTATAAATGTCTTTTAATAAATATTTGGGAAATATATGAGGAACTTTGAAGGTTTGGAAACTCGTCAAGTGCTAGGGGTTTTGGATATTTTTTAGACCCTAGAAAAACTGGAGGTTTGGCGACTTTAATGATCCTAGAAATCCCCAGATGCATATACCTTGAAGAGTTTAGAGATGCAGGAAATTTTAGGGACCTCGAAGACTCAGAATCTGCAGAATCTTTAAGTATTTTCCAAATTCTAAAATCCCTAGAAACTCTCAACATCTTAGGTACCACAAAAATAACTCTTGCCAATTCTTCCAATGATGAAATTTATTTATACTTGCTCCAATAGTTTCAGTGACCATCGACATATCATCCGATGATTAAAAAAATTCCAGTCTCCGTTTCCAATGATCCAAATGATTCCAATCTATCCAAGATTTTACAGCGACACGAACATCAGCTATAAAACATTCCACAGACAAGTATTTATTAGAGGTTAAGAACGATTTTATAGACTGGCTCTTGATCGACTCAAAGTATTTCGTCTAAACTTTCCAAGATATTACCGTGTTCTTAAGGATTCCTAAATCGTTTCTATAGACATTAAACGTCACATTATGATTAATATAACGTCTCGTCAAGTATTTATGACGCCATCAAGAGGAATAATGCGATATTTCGCTATAGCGCAGAATCGTGTACACATCTGTTCATTTTTGCTGCCCGTTTCGCTAAAGCTTGATTTAAGAATCGTTTCAAATAGGGGATTCAAGAATGATACACCCGCAGCTTACTCGCGGTTGTAATCTTATCTATCCATCATCGCAATCATTATTATCCTTGCTGTCCATTGTCGCTCGTTTCTCGAAAGCCGTTACGTGTCGACGATAATTTAGCTGGCGTAAATCAATTTCGCGAGTAACACAGGGGAACGGGACTATTTTGCACCGTTTCGATACCACCTTCGCAGGACTACCATCGAAAGGTACACAGGTATCTCTCCTTCCAATCGAATAGAAAATTTTTATCTTTCACCGGGAAATCACTTCCTATAGTATATGCGACATAATATTATCGATTCCTCCAGTAACTCCTAAGCGGTATGTCTCGGTCAGTTTAATTTTCGAGGTCAAAATTAGTATTATTTTTTGAAAATAGTCATACTCTCAAACAATAGAACTTTGTAGATCTGTTAATAAACGCGTCAAATTTATTAAATAAATAATAAATAAAAATTTAGTTATTTAGGATATATTCTTCTTTTATGTACTATTAAACAATAGATACCTCGCAGAGATCACGTTAGTGTCAAGAAATATTGAAAATCAGATCGCGTGCTATCATTTTGTCGTTCACTGTGCGAAAATTCATCACGAGATTCTGGTATTCCACGATATTGGTCTACGTGCTGAAAATTCTTGGCATTTGCAACACCTGGTTTGCGAATCATGTGTTTCCAGCGGACTAATGTCGGCATAGCTCTGGCTCGTTAAAGCGTTTCGAAGCGAGTCGCATTGGATTAAATCGAGCCACACGTTTTAGGCGCGATTTGCCCTGCGTTTAATGGGTGAAAGGTGTAACTTACTTATCATACAATGCGCCACGTACCGAAACGATCGCGACTTTTACCGCCTTTCGCTATTGCATTTTTCGTTCACGGTGTATGTAAAATGCATGGCGATGCTTAGACCAGGAAGTGACTAGCTCACTTTTGCCAGACGAAAAAGTCCCAGAACGATGCTTTCATTTTCCTCAACCTCGTCCTTCGAACTCCCATTCCACCATGACGAAAAATCTCAATATCGTAAGGACTAAAAGCCAAATTCAAATTTGGATATCCCATAGAAATTTCGATGTTCCATATAAATACATTCAAGTTGTTTCTTCCTATTTTCGAATCATCGTTATATAAATATTTCTCCAATTTTTGAATAGAGTTTTATGATTTTCAAGCCACATTACGCGAATGTTTCTCCTAACTTGAAGCCATCTTGAAGTAAAACCTGGTATAACGCCCGTATTGACCAATTCTCGAATTATCCCTGAATCAAGATCGTGTTTTACACGGTCTACCATGATTTCTCCGATATAGCAAGCGCGTTCAATCGATTCCACGTTGCAAGAATCATCGCGCGAAACATGGCTGCACATGCACAGTAACGCTTTCTACGAAAGCCGATAAAACGAATTAATTCCTCGCTGACAAGTCGAGTCAAACGAACTTCTTGCGGGTAAATGGTCGTAAAAGAACAGGAAGTTTATAAATCCGTGTCGGAGGGGAGGGCAAAAAGGAAAATGGACGTGTAACATGGTGGCAGGAACGGCGTATGCACCTCGGATCTTGCAGACCTCGTCGCGCGATCCTGTCGCGTTCTTTCACTGCGTCGATACGATCGAGCGGACAGTAATCTCGCGATACTTTCGACAAAACAATAAGGTCGACGGCGTGTAATGAAGGAGGAAGGCGCAATGGAGCGTGGCGAAAGAGATGGCGCAGCGGTCGCCCGAGCGGTTTTCTATCATGGACACCACGGGCTGATTGGCCTCGCTTCTCCGGCTCTTTTCTCTCGATTCCTGAACGTCACGTCGCGACACTTATCCCCGTTCCTCGTTCACGCCGATTAAAATCCGAAGGAGCGATCCGATCGATCCTTGGATCGGAAACGGCTCGATCAATCGGTAAAACCAACGCGATGAGGGTGAAAATCCAGTTTTATCCGTTCCAATCTCGCCTCTTGTATCTCCCTTAATGCTCTTATGAAAGCCTGTTACCTTTATCTCTCGTACTTTATTAACCGATTTATTAGCGCCATTACAGTATAATTGATATAAACTGCCGATTGATTGACTGTAATGCCACGTAGCTTATCGTGGAAGCTGAAATCCTTTCTAGGATTAAGCCTATGATTACGGTGCACGCGTTTCACGATGAATTAATCTCTCGATGAATACGTCTTGCTCTCGATATAAATACGTTCGAACGAAAGTAGTTCTACCGTGTTGAAAAGAACTGGCGTGTCTAAAGCGTTGCATTCTTCGGGTATCTCGCGAGTAGATCGGAGTTCGTTGATCGCGATCGATTTCGATACTGCATCCGCCTCGATGGACCGAATAGCCGATAGATAAGGAGATGAAAGGAGAAGAATCTTGAAAAAACAGTTCACCTCCGACTGGTACACGACTTCCAGGGTCATTCTGTGTAAGGATAGATTACAGACAGGTCTGCACGAGTTATAGATAGACCACGGACATGTCAATTTTAGCCCATGAAGCACTCCAAAACCCCATCTAAATTCCCTTCGAGGCGACATATCTCGACTCCCTAGCAAACTTCTCGGATGAAGCTTAATCCCGTGTGGCAGATGCCCTTGCAAGGGGTTAAAATACCGGTTGAAAACGTAATCCCGTCGTCAGTGATGGTGGTCGATCGGTAATCCCTGGACCAAGTCCATTGTCTGGAGTTGGCCTAACGGGACGCGCGCGTAAATCTTCGCAAGCTCATCGCGGCTGAAGTCGGAGCCGAGTTCCAGTGACTCAGTTAACGATTCCGTTAACGACGTGCCGCGATAACAGGCCAGCTTGCCAATTAGAATTAACTTCGCCATGGATTCCCTCGGTTTCGCTGGATCCCTCGCCGCGTCCAGGACTTAACGATTCTCTTAGCCGACCGGGGGCACCGGATATCCATCCACGTCCAGGCTAGTTAGCCTACGGACGATGGATCGTAACGAGCATCGGCATGAATATCGTCGGATGAGCGTGGAGTAGTAACTGTATCGCGGTGCCATTCCATGGCCTACCGTGCTACGCGCAGACCTCGTGGTATGGTAGCCATCGCGAGATGGACGAGGCGAAGATTCGAGTGGAGATTTATTAACGTCGAACATGACGGATCGGTGATTTATCGCCGTTTCGATCCATGAGATCTGTCTCTGGATCGTTGCGCTCAGCGGTTGGTCGATGGACCACGAAGTCGGTTCGGAGACGTCGAAAAGTTGCGCTGGTCGTTCGTCCAGTCGACTTATCTCGCAGGACTAACGATCCTTGGTATCGTCGGATTCGGTTGCCTGCATGTCGGATTTTTTTTCTATAATTGCCGGGTAGTTAGAACGGTCGCGAGGATCGTTCGCGAAGATTAAAGCGCGGCTGTGCTTTCACGTTACGTCTCTTTTATGCAGAAAGTGCATCGGGTATACCGCAAATAGCCTTTGGACACTGTCGGGCATGGTAACGGTGTGCCTGATTGCGAGCGATATGTTCTCTGAGATATTGCCTGCTACGAACATCCTGGAGCGTTGTCGATGGTCACGTTTCCGCGATCCGGACATCACGCTCCCTTTCTACTCTCTCGCGGAGGAATTCTTCGGACTGCGAACACGGTTTTCACGCGGGCGCCATCTGACTTTGATGTAGAACCTTTGCCTCTAAAATCGGTTCGACGCGCGTCTAATTTCGCGTCCAAGTTAATTACACGTCTCGTCGTAACGGTTTCGGATCTTTCTCGGTTACGTTTCAGGTACTAAGAATAGAAAGCTCATTTGTCGCGGGATAATCCTCCATTTTCGAACGATAAAATGAAACGAAAACGCGACGAAAAATCGTTAATCGATCTTTAAGGTCTCGATATACCGAGAACTGTATCCCATTTAAGAATGATAAAAGTGTAAACGCGAAGCAGGTGGCGAAGGATCGATCAGTTTTTAAGAGGTCACTGTTGCCAGCGTGATATCCTATCTAGGAACTTTTCAGGTTCACATAAAATTCCAAGTAGGACGTGTATGCAATATAAAAAGAGCCTAACCCATTCTAGATACCCTATTTACGGACAGCAAAATTTTAAATACGATAGCAGAGGATCCAACCTGGAAATTTCTCGGACAGAGTGCCAAATAGGAGGTGCAAACAGGATCGAATCATTTTTAAAACTCCAACTTGCGATATTCTGTTCGAAAATATGATATTCCACACGAAATACCAATTAGGATAAAGTAGAATCGATCAGTATACGAAAGCTCGCTATTCCAGTATATAATGCACAGTGTTCCCTTTTTGGGATTTTTAAAGAAATTTTTCGGATAGAATGCAAAATAGGCGGTGCAAACAGGATCGAATCATTTTTAAAATTCCAATATATGATATTCTGTTCGAAAATGTGATATTCCACACGAAATACCAATTAGGATAAAAGTAAATCGATCAGTATACGAAAGCTCGCTATCCCAGTATATAGTGCAGTGTTCCCTTTTTGGGATTTTTAAAATTCGGAGGAAATGAAATTCTCCTCCGAGTAGGATATTGTATGGAAGCAATCCTAAGCAATTTCCGAGAGCCGGGTATCCTAAGCGCGATATTGTAATGGCAGTCGAGCGTCGATTTCAACTTTCCCGTCGGAATGCCGTCGAACGTCTCGATCCTTTGTAAAAATCTCTATCTCGCATTCATTATCGCAGATTTCACTTTTCAACGCGTAATATATTAGAACGACAGCGGCGTGCCTCGTGATTCACCGACTTTCCACCGAATTATCCCAGCTTTACCCCTTTACCTCGCGTGTTCCGAGTTTAAGGCGAGTTTCGAGGGGTGTTACGCACTTACTTGGTCAGAGTCTCGAGAGAGGACGTGTAGATAGTGCCACCTACGTCGATGTGCACCGGCGCCGTGTACCTGGAAGCGGCCGCCACGCAGGGTATCCCGGCCATCTTCTGGTTGTAGGCCGGTGCAGCCGGCGTCGGCGGCGTCGGCGACGAGGAATTCGACATTGTGGGCGACGTGGCCGGCGAACTGCTTGGCGACAGCAATCTGACAAAGATACTTTCAACATTAGCCACCATCAGGCCCTGTCCCTTCTACGACGCTTCGAGCACGGTGCTCCGATGCTTGGGGAAGTAGAGGAATTTTAGAAACTGATCTTAAATTTCGCAAGATTTGCGTCCCAATTTAATCATTCGAATATTTTTATCTCGATTTTTTGGCTGAGAGGAATTTTAGTTTCTTTCTTTAACCCCTTGCACTGCAATGACGAGTTAACTCGTCGTGAATTCTTTGCGTCAAATTTCGGAATTATATATTATACTAATCATATGCACAAAATTCGAGGAATTTATACAAATTTTTATCTAATTTTATCACGGATTAATTGTAACTTCAATGTGTAATTTTTCATAATTAAATTGTAGTGCAAGGGGCTGATAAGGGGTATTTTTGCAGTTCTTTCGTTTTAGTTTTTGGATTCTAGGCTTCCTCTTCTACTTTATTATTCTTTTAGCAATTATAATTTTAATTAAAGGAATTTAGAAAATTGACGTTAGAATTTCTAATGAAATTATTATTCTTTGTGATCGTAATTATATCTCGTGTTTATGCAAATTTATACAAATTTTTATCTAATTTTATTTTGGATGGAAATGTTACTTCAATGTGTAATTTTTCATAATTAAATTGTTCTACAAGGGGTTAATAATATGATAGTATTTTGCTCTGTATTTTAATTTTTGGATTCTAGGCTTTCTCATGTACTTTATTATTCGTTTAGCAATTTTAATTTTAATTGGCGAAATTTAGAAAATTTATCTCAGAATTTTCAATGAAATTATTATTCTTCGATCCCCGTAGTTCTTCAAAATGTAGCAAGATTATTCGATTAGATTTTATTTTCTTTTCGAAGATTTCGGAATTTCTTATGCAGCGTTTCGAATCGACTTTTTACGGTTCACCCGTCTTAATTCTGCACGTAGCTAGTTTGCGGCTAATTGATTTATTAGTTACCGAGAAGGAAAGACATTACTGTTCCCATTGTTAAGATTTATGTGCCCGTGCAATTCTCGTTACACGCTGCGATCAATTGTCAGACGTTACGCAAGATCGAAGAATTTCAATTGCACCGTGGTGTATCATTTTCTCGATGTTCCACGGCATATTACGCGGTGCTCTTTAAGAGTATAACTTGAGCGTGGTTCTATTTACCTCATTTTAATTTGAGCGCTAGGGAACATATTGCGTTGTGCCAGCTCCGCCTTCGCCTCCTTTCCGTCGGCCTCACATTTCCGTCTGTAATTAAAAATCCACGTAACGTAATCCTGCAGACTGAAACCTGTGGCATGTTCAACAAAATTTCACGCAACCGAGGAGAAAGAGGGACGTGACCCAAACGTCTATTATCCCCGAACCATCTTCCATTTCTCTCCTCCGTAACGATAACACCATGTCATCTCGAGGAAAGGTTGCCCCGTTTCGCGTTAAAAATTTCTCTAATCGCAACTATAGTCTCCGAGGAAGAAATTCGAGAGGCAGACCTCGCGAATTGGAAAAACGAGATCCAAAACGCGACATAAGCATACGGTAACACGTTTCAACTAGCTTTCTCCGACGAGGTATCGGTATCACCGGTTCTCTCTTCTTTTCCACCCTACTCTCGCTTATCTCCCGTGCTAAATTCTAACCCATCGGCTTTCCGCGAGTTCCACGTGACGCGCGAATTCCGCGTGACTCGCGAATTCGACCTTTTCGCGAAATCTCGCGCTATCCGACACCGGATATCGTTTCACGCGGAAGGTACGCGTGAGAAATTTATTTGGACTTTCCTTTGGGACTTTCCTTTGGATTTTTAGCTCCAAATGGTGGAATAGGATGGTGGGATACGAGGTATTTCCATTTTAGAATGGTGGGACACGAGGTATTTTATTTATGGTAAATATATAAATTAATAAATAAATAATAATAAATATATATAATTTATATTTATAATAAATACGAAGGAGTATAAATTTTGTTCATTTGTGAAATTAAATAGAAAGGGATAGGGGATGTAAGAGGATGTAGGAGCTAATGTAGAGAATAGCATGGTTGGTCAGATTCGATTAAATTCACTATGACTAAGGATTTTAGTTTATTGGTTTAATGTGTCTTTTATGCATATTCTTTTTTTCTGTATTATCCTATCGCTTTCATTTACATAGCCATTCCCATGACGCATTCCCTTTTCTAGACTTGATTTTCCACTTTATACCAGCGACACTACGACTCTATACTTATGAATATTCTCGTTCATTTACTCTCGTAGACACGATCTTTTTTGCTATTATTCCACTGCTTTCGTTTGCACAACCATTCCCAAGATACCTTCCTGTTGCTATGCTTGACTTTCCATCAGCTTTTACCAGATTCGACTAACTCTGCCTTTTATTCGCATGCTTCTTTCAGCTTTATTTCATTTCTCTCGCTTATGCAGCCATTTTTAATCCAGAGACACATTCCTTCCCCTGTTAATTTCGAACAGGTCTATGTTCGCGAATTTTCTCATTCGTGAAGAACGTGTCTTCGTTCCCGGTACCTTTCACCACTTTCTTTCTCCACAATTTTGCTGTATATCACGTATTTTCATCATCGGTTCGTCTCATCAGCTTTCGATTAAATTGCATAATTTTTTTTCGAAGACATAAGATGTATTTTTTGGCATTTTTCTCGGAGAACACTTAAATCCTGTATTTTGCAAACCAATTTATGAAGGACTAAATATTTTTTGGATATATTGATCAAGCAGAGAATTATTTCAAACGTATATTCGTGTACCTCCATTACCAAAACTGCGAGTTCTATGTTATATTCATTCAATATTTATTCTTCTATACTTCCACCATTTTGCTTTGAATATTCCTCGATCCATCGATCTATGTAGATCTAAATCCTTCCATGTCTAGAATTTAGAAATTCCACGTCTGTGCAACACAGAAATCGGGATTTATCGTATTCCAGCCGCATCTTGCTTCTCAACGCGTTAAATTTTATCGCTATCGAGGTAAAGTGAGACACGTATTCTCCGTATTTATTTTTAATTTATTTTTAATATACAGGTATCTCTCGAGTTACACGGTTAATCGGTTCCGTGTAAATCGGGACTCGAATTTCCACTTTTCGCGAGCAGGAAGCTAGCAAGTGCGAATATATGAGAAATCCTCGTGAATTTGTTCTTTTCCCGTATACTCTTACAGTTACTCAACAAAACCTCGTAATTTCCACAACGATCAAGTAGATACATTTTTCAAAATAAAAATTCCTAAAAATAGGTACATTTTCATTATTCTGCACCAGGATTCCCCGTTAAATCGCGTAGCATAATTTTAACGAGACGGTTTCCGGCCATCTTATCCCTCTACTCTGCGAGCAGAGGGGCCGCGTGCGTTTATGGCCGCCATTTAGAAGTCAAAACGGCGTGCACAAGCTGACATTAGCGCGGAACTTTCCCTCTAACGAGGTCGCGCGATTTCGAGCGGCACTCGCGGCGGCTCGATTTAATTTATCGATCATCACGGTTGGTCGCCGGCGACGATAAGGCTGATTTAGTTGGGCATTGTTCCGCCGGACCAGCAGCCGACCCGGAACGCCCGCGTAACCGCGCCACGGCGTCCATTTTCATATGTATTAATAAGGCAATTAACAGTGGGATAATATTTAACGAGGCCCGCCGGCAGAGGGAAAACCAAACTCGCCCGTGGTCCGAATGAGAAAAGTGGCAGGGATGGTCGGCCCGAAGAGAGAGCCACTCGTTTCCGGCCTGTGTACACACCGCGCTTTGTTCCGTGGTACGCTCCTGCTCTCGGGTCCTTCCGGTTCGCCACGACGATACGCGCTTTCCAGAATTTCGAATCAGTCGCGGACAAATGGCGCGAGGGGGTGGTTTCTGATAATTTTATGACCCCACGGTTATAACGGCGATGAAGTTACAAATATCGGCTGGAAAATTTTAATAAATTAATTATATTCTGTACGCGACAAAATGGTAGCTCACAAAGCCGTTTATTTGGGGGAAAAAAGAATTGTCCGAGTGTAAATTAAATTTGATTTTATAGGGGAAGGTTAGTACTGTACGAAGCAGTTGATAAGGATTTTGGGGCGATGAAGTTACAAACATCGGTTCGAGAATTTTATTAAATTAATTATATACAGTACGCGAGAAAATGGTAGCACATAGAGCGGTATATTTGGGGGGCAGAAGAATCGTTCGAGTGTAAATCAAATTTGATTTTATAGGGGAAGGTTAGTACTATACAAAGCAGTTGATAAAGATTTTGGAAAGAAATTACTATTCTCGGAATATATTCGTGAAGATAGCAAGAATCGATACTTTTTGTTTATTTTGGAAAAACTCTTCGGGGCAAAATTGCAGTGTTCGAAGGGGTACATATTGGTACTTTTCCTGGTTCAATATTTTTTAAAAAATTTGGAGTCATCGAGGTCTTTTTAAATAGCATCCTATAATTTTTCTTCAAATTAAATAATCTTTAAATCGTTGTTGTGTAATAATTGGTACAGGGGTAGTGGTAGTTTAGTGCTTCTATTTTTCGTGGATACATGGGTGAGAATGGAAAGTATTTCTTTGCTATTTTTCATTTTAGAAAAAAGGGAGTAGAGAGAAAATTTGCGAAACTTCACGCAAAGATTGCTGTTTTTCTTCGAGGGAAGGAAAACTTGCTCGCCAGAGGAAGGAAATATTAGATTGTTATTTAGTTTAAAGGTTTCTCCCTTTCCTGTTTTCTCTGTTGTTTTCTTCTTTGCGGAAAATGGTATTATTACACTTGTCGCGTAAAGGTTTCCGTTTCTCCTTTTCTTCCCTGTCTTTTTAAGGAAAGATAGCGGAATAGGAAGGAAAGGATGGTGTTATTTCGGCTAAAGATTGCGCTGCTCTTTCTCTTTCCTTTTAAGCAACTGTGGCACGAGGGAGAGAAAATTTGTATTATTTCATGCGAGGATTCTTTTTCGTTTTCTTCTATCTTTGATGCTATATCTATCATGACCGATGGACGAAGGAATAAAATAAGAGAAACGAGGAGATATTCTAAAATTGATTGTACCAATATTAAAATAAAAATCGCTACGAAATTTTCAATTAACAATTTAATAAATACCATCCATCTAAGTCCTGATAGGTTTAGTGTCAAGAAAAGATACCACTATTTAGTATAAATATTTCCTTCCCCTTCTTCGTCGAGAGATAATGGTACAGGAAATTTTTAATTCTCCTTTGTTCCTTTTTTAAAGAACCTGGAATAGGAAAGAATCATGCTAATCGACGTATAGATCGCGTAGGATTGGTTTCACGTCGATGGTAACGGGATGAGGGAAGTTTTATAAGCTACTAAATCTCCCGTTCTTTCGTAAGTGGATCATGCATAATTCTGCTGGCTTGTTCGGTTCCAAGTTGCTTTAGAAATATGTTTGAAGGTATTCGAAAGCGTGAAACAAGACGCGAACGAATTTATGGGTGAAATCAGCCTTGCCATCAGAGGCTGAGTGTTATCAGGCATCGTAGGAGTATGGCAGACGCCAGCTACACACGAGTGTTCGCTCGTGTATATTAATATTTAGCATTATATATAATACAAGTATAATTGCATAAACGTTGGGATCATACGGTGTGAGGCTAAGTGACATTCATGTATAGCGAGGTCGTAAATCATCCTCTAATATCTAGCAACGATCCTACTTCATGCCAATAGCATATCCTCCGTGTCACCGATACTTAGGATCGCTTGCAGCTTGAAACTATAGAGACACTTAACTCCCGAGGGTAAAGTGGAAAACGTCACTGGTCAACTTTCAATTTCGATTTACCATTGTGTAAAATTCTACACGTGTTTAATTTCTTGGAAATAATACTCAAAAACGGAAGTATCCATTGTTGTATTCCAAATAAGTCTCCATTTTCGTTACAAACTTACATGCGAAGTTTGAGTGCATCAACGTGGCCTAATACGTATCAGATCCTTTGACTCTTTGCACTCGGTGATCTTTTCGTTACAGAAACATAGTAATTCGAAGATTTTCTGCCATAAAATCACCGATATTTTTAAAATGGTGAATAAGAAATCGTATGCAAATTAAGACGTAGAATTATTTTACTTTGACATTCTACTCATCGTTGGGTAACTTTATATTTGATATAACCACTTGCGGTGGCAAGATATTCACAGACGCGTGTGCCAGAACGGTCCAGTGATGTTTCTGTAACAATTGCCTAACGACGTGTATACCACGTCGTTGGCGATTCTGTGACAAAAGCATTACGACGTGCGTGACACGTCTTTCCAGCGCAAGTGGGAAACATCAACATCGATCTTTAGAATCTGATTAAATGGCGCCCGAGAGTCGCCTCTTAAGTGCAAAGGGTTAAGAGATGATGATGCAAGGAAGATCAGGGTCTGAGTGAGCAATAGGGTGATAAGGATGATTAAGGGATGAAAGAGGAACGTTAGTCTGTAAACACCTATAGATGATTAAAAAGTCATCTAACACGATTGCGATTTTAACTCTTCTAGATGTCTCGAGTTACCATTATGGAAGTAGGAACAGTTGTAAGTACCTCTGTACTTCACCGACTTCACGACCTCGTTATGTCTCATGAACTATAGCAAGTCGCGGAAGTACATTCGTCCTCGTAGCTGTTGACTTTGCACGCTCTCTATCCCCTTGCAAAATTGGTGGTTAACACTTTGACTGCCATATGACCGGCCACTATAGTCATGTGACGCCATGATAGTCATTAGTGACCGGAGCGCTTGAACTACTTGAACTACATTGAACTACATTGAGTGAAACCTGGCACTTAGTACATTTCCAATATAACCACTAATTGGAAGATACTTTGAAATGAAAAGTGCCCCGTTGAACAATTAAAAATTCTTATTAGAACATCCATCAAAAGAATATTAAAACAAATCTTGCATCTAGCGGTGCACTCCCGTGGTGTCAAAGGGTTAACCATGGAGCTACCCGTATGGAGCATACCATAAACTGGTATATCATTTGTTAGTATCCCTTCCACTGTCACGATGAAGCAAGTGTGGTAAAAGGATCGGGTTTATAGAGATTTAACTTAAAACTTTGATTATATTTTATTCTCCTGTGGTACAAGTGTGCGGTAGCTTGATGCGTGATGCAGGCGGTGGATTGTCGAAAGACTGTGTGTTCCCTCGAACCCTTCTGCCAGGTTCTTATAGACCCTATGATGACCCATTGCGTCACTCAGTCCTGCTTCGAAAATTGATAATCTTGAGGGTTCCTCGAAGCAAACACAGATCCCGATGCAGGGTGACGCCATCCAAATAAAGACTCCTCTCACACAAGTATTCCCGGAAATTGTAAAAATAAAATATCCTAAACGAGTTATTTCGATAGCTTCGATAGTCGTAGCTCTGTCAGACAGGAAGAAATGTTAGAACAAAGCGCATCTAGCGGTGCAGTTCCGTGGCATCCTGACGGAAACACGCGATTTCGGCATGGCAGTGAAAGAGTTAATTACCAGCCTGCTTTATTCATTTCCCACGATACGCACCCACGAAATCCATCAAACGCTATCGCACGAAGGATGCTGGTGCAACCTTAAATCAACCGCAACATCAGCCGGACGCGGTCGCTGCATCGGAGTCCGCGGGTCCAGCTCGCCCTCGACGGCATAAATCATTACGCGGCTCTGTAACGTTAACCTCCGCCGTATAAACACCAATAAATACGAGACTGTGTAACGTGGGGGGGTATTAAAGAACCCGGCCGAAGTACCATCAACCACGAAACTCGAGAAGTAAAGAAGGTTCTCGTCGTCGCGGCGATATTTATTTTCAGCCTGTGAGCCAGAGTTCCTGCGACGTCGATGGGGACGAAGGTAAGGCCAAGGGGACTGGTTTCTCTCTCCACCTTCACCACCTCCGCCTCCGCCGCCTCTTCCTCTCCTCTTCTTCTTCTTCTTCTTCTTCTTCTCTCCGCGGTGTACCAGCATGCGCTGCGGCGCATCGCCGCGGGGACCGCGCGGAACGCGATGCAGCGGCTCTTCTTCGTCGCTCCGAGAGGTCGTGGAGCAATCCGCGTGCTCCTCGGCGTCGGCTGCGGTCGTCGCGAGTCGAACGTCGTCGGTGGAGAGAGCGCGTCTCCGTTGATGGAGGGCGGGAACAACGGCCGTGCTTGGTCGCCCGGGGCCGCACGATCGACGGTCTCGCGCCCTCGACGTTTATGAATGTAGGATAACGTATGAATATGCCGGCCGCTGTTGTTTGTTTGGGCCGGGTTGGTCCATATATTTTAATTGACGCGGCCGCTGGAATCGGGGCGACGATAAATCCTTTGGCCAGGCTCGGGGTGGCATGGCTGACTTCGGGGGCGTGAAGAAACGCAGGCAGAGTTGTTAGCCCGAGTAAGTGGCCAAGGTTGATTCCTCGCCGCTCGTGGGATACTCGAATCAACCGTGTGATACAGGCTGCAACCGCGATCCTCCAATTTATGCTAATCCGGCTTAGAAAAGTTGATTTTGTGGACGAAGGTTGGAGGAGTATGGTGAATGCAGAAAATCCTGTCGATGGGGGTGTCATAGCAGGGACGATCACTATAGGCCAGGTAGAAATAGAAGCTAGGTACACTCGTATCCTAATTCGTCTTATGTAAAACCTCGTCGAATATTTACCGAATTATTACTGATACAAACAAAATTAAATAGATATTTTTCCACTTTAAAAAATTCGTCCCCGAAGAGATTAATTTTTCATATACTCTTTTCTTTTACTTTGTTACTTAATTTAACCTTCGTTTATCTGAGTGCAAGCATGATTGCTATGCATGTTGGTCGGCCATCAAACTAATTAACTCCTAATCGAGAGCAAAGTAAACAAATTCACTTCAAACATAAAAACTTGATCATCCATATGAGCCTCTGTTCTAGACATATGTAAATAATTTCGTGGATTTTTCTTTCCTTTCTCGTATAATTTATAATAGCAAATTTTTCCCTGTGCTCCACATGTATTGGTCGATTTCAATCACGTTCTCGTTTTCAATACTAAATTCCGCATATAACTGGTTAACCTCTGTCCTATAATGCGAGACTCTCGGTAAGAAAATCCGGTCAAACATAAACATCCCGGAGTAGTATGAGAGGCATGGTTTGTAGATAGATCCAACGTAAACAAATGGTTCAGGCTCGTGGTTAGTTTCTGCCGATGTCTTCCTGCCTCAGTTACGTGTTATTCTTCGTAGTATTCGGACGACATGGCTCGACGTGTGACCGACCTTGCTGTTCCTGGCACGCGCCATCGCTAGTCGAGTCGTAGAACGAGTGATTAAATAACGTGCATGCTTAAACAAAGCGTTTCGAGAATATAAAGTGTTACTAACACATTGTGTCCGTGGTGTGAGTTCAGCAACGCTGATGGAAAATGTGGGGACTTCAACGAAGAGAGAAAAAACAGGTACACTTGAATAATTTATATAACTAGAGCATGCACGTGTTTATCCTTATAAGAGAACATATCCATACACCGAATTAGATGAAATTTATATGGGAGGTAGTTCTCTAATAAATATTTGACGCGGATTTCTTTGGAGGGTGGAAATAGGACCAAATTTAGAGGTTAGGAATATATTTTCTGGAATATTCACAAATATCTTGATAGAAACAGAGCTTATAATTCATTCAAGGATAATATACATAGGTCAATGGTAGATACCGTATCGCAAATTTGCTATACCGTTTATGGCTATTTAGGAAGCAACTAACAGTGTGTCCTAGGTTAGTAACAACCCATCAAAACGTTGAGATAGTTTGCTATTGTTCCTAGAATACGATTCGGAGTGCCTCGAAAATAATTATTATCCGTAGATTAAAATTAAAAATTCTAGAAATAGGTATCCCCTATTTTGACCTACAAATGATGTATATTCACGTGGATGAGAATTAAGATTTAGTGTGATAAACGAATGAAAAAATTAGAAATTTTTAGTTTCTTATTTTAATTATGTAGTCATACGTGGATACCGTGCTAATTACTTAATTTTCGTATTTGCGATAAGAGGGTGGTCGAAATTTTTGTGTAGGATTCAGATGATGAGATATATCACCACGAGTGTGATAGCTATACCTAATTCCTTTTCAGCACGGAGTTAATATCCCGCGATTTATTTAATCCTCAAATTTACGAGAAAATGGTAGATAGGTACTTTCGCTGGAAATATTTCGGTATAGTACGGTACTTTCGTATAGCTGATTTCCAAACGATCAAATTTTCGAATTTATAGTAGCCTCCTGCCTGCACGATTTAACGTTACATAAGCAGTTTTTACGATTCGTCGTTAGGTCATACCGAAGAAACCGGCGAAGAAGCTTCGCGTCGTGCAACTATGATCGACCTTTGCCTGCCTTTGGGCGATCGATTAACGTATGCAAATTCCATTAATATAGATACGCGTACGAACGCGATTGTAATTAACTCGAACCGTAATTGCACCGTGAATGGCGCGCAAAGGTGATAACAAAACGATAGAAACACGATAGAAAAATTGGCCAAACATCCCTACCGATATTTTCGATTCGGTCACTTTGTCATATACGTATGCGGATTCTGCATGGAAAAAAAAATCGAAAATAAACAATAAAATTTGTTTCTTTGAAGTTTCGTTGTCGAGAAATCGATTTTAAACATTCACTGATCTCGATACAGATTTTACTTCATGTTTACACTCCTGTACATAGGTTGATACTATGCCCTGGGCACTTATCGTAGTATTGGGTGTCTTTGTATATTATCATCTTCAATTTTGAGTAATTTTTGCCAAAATAATTCGATTATTGGAATTTCTTATTTTTACCATAGAAATCTTTTCTTTTTTATTGCTCTTGTACTAGGACCCAAGTGACATGTGACTCGTGCCCAGTCCATCCATCTAACCCTAAACCTAGCACGGTCTATAAATTATCATTTTCCAAACTTTCATTAAAAATTCAATGTTTTCACTTGAATTACTCTTCTTCACGATTTTTCTTCCAATATTCGTATAATAATTTTCTCAATGTCTCTCGTTATTCTGCTTCTTTTCCATTCACCGGTTATTTGACCACGATAGGCCTAGTGCTAAGCTACTCGGTGAACATTCCAAGATTTTCTCAATGACGAAGCTTCAAATGGAGCAATCTCAAATTTTTCACAAAAATAGAACCATTCCGTTGTCGATTGTGTCACTGATACTGGGACACCCTGTATATCGTTCGTTTACGCATATGCTCTTGTTTTGTCAGGTTAGTTAGCGTTACGCCGGTAGAGAGCCGCGATAAATTACGAACAAAGAGGGGCAGAACTAGCCGGAGAAAGTGAAAGAACATCGCGGCAACGATTTCAGTAACAGCTGCCGACGCTTTGGCGCCTCGCGTCGCAAAAATCGGCCTTGTGTGCACGCGCGTGTGTGGACCTGTGGTCTAAATGCGCGGGTCATCGATACGCGACGCAAACGTGGAACACAGACGCACATTAGGATAATGAACGCAACGCCGCCGGGTGTTTGCAAAAGGACGCTTTAATGCGCCTAGTCGACACGCATCTTTGCAACACATGGACGGACAGGAAATAAGAAAGCGTTTATACGAGTAGCATCTCGTTGGTCATAAAATCTAGAGTCGAGGCAGACGCGAGCGAGAATTCCATTAATATGGTCGGAGTTGATACTCGACGTTCAGATTTCAGAGGTTAGGCGAAGAATTTTGTAAAATTTCTTTTTACTACTAGAACTACCGATCTGTAATGTATACCTAAATATAGGGGACGCAATTGACACGAGTGTTGGAAAGATAAGTTTAGTTACCTAGAAAAATTAGTGTAGGATATAAGGTGTCGATAAATAGTTCATAAGGTCTAGATTCCAAATGTTTGTATAAACATTAGATAAGAATTTGGGGTTTAAGTGATCCTGTTGACACTCTTAAGAAGCACTCAAAGATAGTGTTGGAACTTGGATGAAGAAGGTTGTAGACCTATTACTGTCTTCAATATTTTTCGGAATGATTCCAATTGCAATACGAATTCTAAAACGAGACTATGACAGAGAACACAGTAACGTACTATGTATCGATGGAGAAGGAACTGACCTGACCCCCTGTACAATGTTCGGAGGTGCTTATATACGTGGGGGTCGTCCATCCATGGTGTCGATGATGACTGTGTGGTTCCTATGGTGCTACCGGTTGGTATCCCCCTAAGTCGTTGTGCTATGATAGGGTAGTAGGTAGAAGGACGCAAGGAAGAGGAAGGGATGCGTTTCGTCCTGGGTCTGCTAGCCTGGACTCGTCAGTAAGGCTTTCTAGTAGGTCCTGCCTTATACGGGGGATACTTAGGTAGCGTAGGAACTTGTATTTATGGGAGGTCCAGGGTTCACCGAGTTCTCGAACCTCCTTCAAGTAGGAATACATCTATTGACAAAGGTGTGAACATTGGTGGCTACATATATATTTTTAGTTTCTTGAGGGTTGAAGATGACTAATTGGTCTTTAATCAAAGTAGGAATGAGCAAGTTGTTTTGGCCTTATCTATTAGCTAGGTCCTTTTAGTGACAACCTACTCTCTACCACTTTCTAATCAACCGCGTTATCAACTTACCTATAACACTCTCTGCTAAAGACTGTTAACCCTTATCGGTCGCTATCTTTTTATACGTGATTCTCACTAGGTTGTAGCTGGTTTCGGTAAATATGCGAAATACTGCTGTTACGTGAGAAGTGACTTACGACTGATAAGGGTTAAATAATTCCTTTACAAGGTATATACAAAAATACAATTTAAATCAAAATATTTCGAAAACGAAGGCCTATTTTGAAGAAACTCATTAGGGATTTTTAATACGAGGTATATAATTTATACTTACTATACCTACTGTATACCTATTACTGTTCCAAAAACGATGTCCATGACCGTAGGGTCCCCTTGTAAGAGTCAATGGATCGTTGGTATACGTATATATACCTTTTATTCACTCACATACACTACACACATATACACCTACACTTCAACACTTCATTTTACGGAATATTCTATCTAAAAACATTCGCTCAATCCATTCGTTCGTCATTTTCACCGATAATTCTTTAGATTTATTCGTCATTCGTACCAATTTCCTATATATTCTCGCTGCTAACTCTTGTAAGAGTCAATGGACCGTTGGTATATATATATAGTCATCTTTTATTCACTCACATGCACTGTACACTCATACACCTACACTCCAACACCTCATTTTACGGAATAATCTATTCAAAAACATTTGCTCGATCCGTTCGTTCGTGATTCGTACCGATATTCCCATATATTCTCGCGACTAACCTAACCCGAAACAACAGGACTCGCGAGATAAAATCATCCGTTCCCCTACCGGCTCGTAACTCATGGGCTACTACCGTGCGGCGAATAAACGGCAGGCTAAAGAGAGAAAATCGGCGATCTCGAGGAAAAAGCGACGAATAAGTGTACACGGAAGTGGCGTCGGACGGCGGCGAGGAGACCGCGAGGTACTCGGGCCGAAGAGGGAGCTATCTTCTTACGAAAAGATCGCGGTGGCGGCTCCGCGTCGTGTTCTCCGCAACAGTTGTGTGCACAACGGCGGCACCCCGCTCCAAGTGACCAGCTGCATGCACGTGTGGCAAGACGAGCGTAGCCGGAGGGCCCGACGCGACGGGGTCTAACACGTTCCGAGGACACGCGCGTGTCCTCAGCGCGTGTACGACGTCGCAAACTAGAAGTCTGCAGGTAAGTTTGCATGGACGTCGAATCGCCGCCGGCCCTCGTATGCAAATCCTCCCGTTGTCGGCCAATCCAGCACGCGTTTCCGCAGAACGCGTCGTGAAAATCCTGTCGATGGGGGTGTCACGATCGTTATAGGCGCGTAGAAATATTAACACTTTGACTGCCACCCACCTTTTACGTGGTACATTCAGGGCCCACGATAAAGTTCCCATTATTCTTTGGATATAATGATGAATTATCGAACAATATGGGTAAGAAAACAAAATGGTGGAAATTATTAATAAGATATCCAGAGTTCTCTATTCATTTACGTTGTTCCAATTTTCAAAAAATGGTTAGAATAAAACAAATATAAATTTAAAAAATTATTATCGCCGGATACTGGTGACCACCCTGGTAATCAACGTGTTAATACATTTAATCTTTATCGGCCTCTAGCTTTTTATACGTAATTCTCACTAGGTTATAGTTGGTTTGTCACTTCCCACGTGACGCACGACCGCAGCGACGAAGTACTGTTGTCACGTGAGAGGTAACTTACGACTGATAAAGGTTAAATCGAGTACCACGAGCTAGGTATTCAGAGCTAGGTACGCGTATCGTGTTTATATAATTTACGTCCTAAAAATAAAAGAAGTCCCGGTAACACTCTGTACATAACTGGAACGCCAAAATTTCGTGTCTCATCGTCAAGAAACTGTCATATCGCAACCACGTGTTCGCCATTTACTCTTCTTATTACCGTCCTGAAATCTACCACAAATACAGGAATCGGTAGAAAAATCTACCAAATTTTGCTCGCTTTCCTCGACCAACTTTCCCTCGCTTTTTCCGCATTTTCCCTTTTTATCATACCGAATCACCGCCCCTGGGCTGCGCGAAACCGACGGAAGAAATTACGCGTATCCCAGAGCGGTGTGTAACGTATCGACCAGGTAATGTTTTCGTATGGAAATTTCGGGCTAATTGCGATTCGTTGTCCCTGGTCGTGGAAGAATCGAACGCGACGATTCGATAACCTGGATCGTTTCCTCTTCGTCGTTACGGGTGTACACGAGGCTCGCAAAGCACCGAGGAATAACGTGGTTCACCAGTTGCGACGGGAAATTGATAAAATCATACAATGCGTGCATTAATTTGGCCGTTGCGGCTGGTTTTCATTACGCGATTTCATTACGACCGCCGGCCTCTCAATAACATTTGTAATGGAACAGTATTTTCGTGCTTGTTCGCGTATTCCGCCGGTAACGTTGTCACAGTAATTATTTGTTGCGCGATATCCACGGGTTACGGGCAGATATCGGATTAAAAAACGCGTAACAACGCGAGGTCGTGTTCGAATATTCGCGAGTACCTTGTGCTTCGGGATTCGTAGGATCAACGATAGTATTTTTCATACCGTCAGTATTATTGGAAAGATTCGTTTTCCGAACAAATGAATTTTGTGAATAATTCATTTCCTTTAGATGGTACCGGTGGTCTTCTAATCGTACTTCTCTTTGTCGACGAGTGTAGTATGCGTAATGAAATATGGTACACGTACTGTGAGAATACGTATAAAATAGGGGAAATGAGTGTTTGGTGACGTAGAAATTATTTCTGTCACAAAGTGGGCAAAATTATTTTTATAGAAATTAGTTTAACAGAGTAATAGATTCATCAGAGTAGAGTCTAGACTAGGGATGTCTAACCTTATTCCCTAGGTTTCCCTAGGCTACATTGGTAAAGGAATTGTTTTAGACTGCATGGAATATACCTAACACTAATGATAGCTGATGGGGGGAAAAAGATCATAAAATATATAATTAAAATATTTAAGTATCGTATTTAAACTTACAAAAATTAAAATTTTTTTGAAAAACAGATTTTTGTAGATTTCGGGGTTTAGGTTAGGTTATGATACTATAAGTATCTCACCTTTATTAATTTATAATTTATAATCTCTTTTATTATAAAGACAGCAACATGGAATTAGTTAGACATTGTTTTATATATTTTCTTTGATTTGATTTTTATTTTATATATAAAATTGGATCACATGTGACTAGTAGATTGGACGTCTATGGTCTAGACTCAAGCGCAATAAAAATCATCATTGCGTTAGAATGCAATTAAATTCCGCATTTACAATCGTACTCTGCTCGCAATTCTATTAAACGCATTCCAATTACTGCAATTACTAACATCTGGTACCCATGCAGAAATAAAATCGCTCTCCCTCTTGGCTATCAGAATCCGTTTAAAATCCGCTCTTAAAATCAGACACTTCTCGCGATTCCATTAAACACGTCTCAATTATACCAATTACAGTCATCTAGCATTCATGCACGAACAAAATCACTGTCCCTCTTGACCCTACTCCTCGCCAGACTATCAGAATTCGTTTAAAATCTGCGCTCAAAATCAAACTCTACTCACGATTCCATTAAACGCGTTCCAATTATACCAATTACCCTCTATCATCCATGTAGGAACAAAATCACTCTTCCTCTTGACCCTGCTCCCCGGCAGACTATCAGAATTCGCTTAAAATCCACTCTCGTGATCGTACTCTACTCACGATTCCATTAAAACACGTTCATTCGTCGTTAAAATTAGCGTATTCGCAAGATCGCTCTGCTTCATAGCAATTACCCTCATCTAGCACCCATGTGGGGCTAAAATCGCTCTCCCTCTTGACCCTACACCTCGTAGCTCTATCAGAATTTATTTAAAATCCACTCTCGTGATAATACTGTACTCACGATTTCATTAAAACACGTTATTTCGTCGTTAACACTTTCCCTTACAATGACGAGTCTGACACGTGATGGAGATTTTGGTCCCAAACATGAATATCACGTGCCAGACACGTGAACAGAGCATTTTTCTAAATATAGTTTTAAAATTGTCATCTATTATAAAATATAATATATTTATAATATTTGTAATAGGAAAAAGGATTAGAGCTTACTTCCACAACAACAATATCGCGTAAGACTGACTATATCACACATCTTTACATTTTGGTTCCTATTGCGATTATTTTCGAGCATTTAGTCTGGTCTTTATCGTGTGTTGACGCCGACCATTTGGGTCCAGATTTTGTCGAGCTAAATAGCACGAGAAGGGGTTAAAATTAGCATATTCACAAGATCGCTGTGCCCTATACCAATTACCCTCATCTAGCACCTATGCACAGCTAAAATCGCTCTCTCTTTCTTGACCCTACACTTCGGCGCTCTATCAGAATTTATTTAAAATCCACTTTCGTGATAATACTATACTCGTGATTCCATTAAAACGCGTTCATTCGTGGTAAAAATCGACGTATTCGCAAAATCACTATGCCCTATACCAATTACCCTCATCTAGCACCCATACAGGGCTAAACTCGCTCTTCCTCTTGACCCTACATCTCGTGGCTCTGTCAGAATTTATTTAAAATGCGCTCTCGTGATCCTACTCTACTCGCGATTTTATTAAAACTCATTTATTGGTCATAAAAATCGGCGTATTCGCAAAATCGTTGTGCCCCATACCTCAGCTCCAGCCTCGATCCTAGAACTCTCCAAACTCCAACAGCGATTGCATAAAAAATCACTCGGAATCACTCTCCACGACTGCACACCGTTCGCACTGTTCTTTCTCTCGCCTAACAACGTTCATTACGAGAGCTGAAACATTCAGGAGGTAATATTCGCGCGGACAAAGGAGTCGTCGGGGTCGAGTGGGCGCAGTTTTCGTGGCCCGGAGGATCGAGGCTGGAACCCTGGCTAGAGGACTCGGCCAACGCTTCAGGGTCAACGTCGCGGACTTGTTCGTGTTGTATAACCGTGCCGAATCCAGAAAAGCCACGAGGTCCCGTGTACGTGTATCGCAGACACAGCTCGGCTCGTCGCGGGGGCCAATTGTGGAAGAAACGGAGTCGTGCGGCTCGTACTTGGTCCGGGAGCGCTGAGGACGCGGCTGGCCCCGGGCCACGGCGAATGCAAATTCGAAAATGCCTCATTTTCGTTCGCGAATAGTATTATTTTAAACGCCCCGGGCCACGCCGCGGCCACGAGTCGGGACTTCTCTGTTCGCCGAGGCTACCGCGAGTCGAGCTTCCTTTTTTCTGCTCGAGGAGAGAACTCGTTGGCTCGGGTGGTCTCGATCGCGGGGAATATATGGAGATGCGAGGTTGGAAATGTGGATCGGGCCGAGGTACGTCGTGGGGAATCGGTAATGAGAGTGTTTGTTTTGCAAGGGCTGCTGCATACATGGTGCGGCCCCGAGACCCGCCGCCATTGTCCCGGCTGCGTGTCTTTTCAGGTGACACTTCGTACCGTTTTATTTATTTATTTTGGTTTTGGTTTTGGAAAATCAGAAGACAAAGAATTATTATTATGATGATAATTCTTTGAATTCAATAGGTTTGATTCTAGATAGGCCTTTGGGACCTTTGAGCCTAGAAATTCACGTTTTAATGTTCCTAAGAGTTGGTCTTTTAGTCGACGTTGTAGAAATGGGTACACAGTTACTTGACAATCTAGTTAAGAGGTTTCTTTTTCGAAGGGACTGGGGAAGCTCCCAATACGTAAAGGGCAAGCGTAAATGATTAAGGTTCCAATTAAAAAATATCTGTATACCTACTGTTGTGCATTTACATGATTAGTGCACTTGTACACCATCCCACAGCAGCCATCTTATTTAAATAGCTCCCCCCCTCCCTCCCAAAAAATTCCAGACGTATCACCGAAGTTAAGTAAGTCATCATTGTTCGATTATATTCCCATTTATAGTTGTCACTAATGCACTTCGTATAGTTTATTCGATCCAATGTATTTATTGCCCACAATTAATTCTCCTAGGGAATTTTTCTCTCATCCTACAACTCGTGCACTGTTGCGTTTAACGAGTGACAAATTAAAGAGAATACTTCACGCATCGCTGGTCGTGGTTTCTTCCCGTTCAGTTTAGCCAGGTACTTAAAAAGCTATCAGTGTTAATGCTGTACGTGCACATCGTTAACGCATTTCATTAACCCTACGCGTTCGTAAAACGACCATAAACCCTATATAGCACCTATCCGTGGTCTTCCACGCAAACACCCACATCGTGGCTCATTAACCTGCTCTTTGCGTTTCGTTTGCATCGATTTTCAGTTCCAGCCAGTTGAGGCCATCTGGTCGTTACGAGAGCTTTGCTCTTGATTCACAGCTATGCGTGCACAAGAGCCGTTCCGCAGCGAGGCACCTTTGATCGCGTCGATTGCGATCGACGATCTGTTGTCGCAATTACGCCTACATGCTCTCATGCTCAAGCTCCAAGTGGATTCCACGTACTAATTATTCTTCGCGCAGTACTCAAAAATTTATCCCGAGTAGATTGCTCAGGCGACAGCCTTTTCGTCGGTCTTATCCGATTTTCATTTTAACATCGTCGACGAGGGTGGAAATTATTATTCTACCGTTTTATCTTTGGTATCCATGTACATGGGTCATATATTTATATTGGAAAATGGAATTCTTTCTTTACTTCCACGCTGGAATTATTATTCCTGTCACTGTTGACTGTCACGCTCAGGGATCCGCGACAAAATTTCTATTCTTTGGATATAGTGATGAATTATCGAACAATATAGCTGAAAAAGTAGCGGAAACTATTAATGTTCTCTATTTATTTGCGTGGTTCCAATTTTTAGAAAATGGTTAGAAAATGACCACCGTGACAGTCAACGTGTTCAATAAGTCAGTATGACAGGTTTCAAACTTTTGATCACTGTGTTTATACAAGTTATATAGGTGTTAAGAAGTTAACGCAGAAGCTTTCCTCAATTTTAATGACACAAAAATAAGATCGTGTATAACCATTTAATCGCATCGTATCGTTCTAGCTATAATTGCTTGTACGCGGTATATTTAATTACTAATGATACAAGCGAAACTGCCGTGCAATCTAGTAGCATGGTTAATTGCGAGTAATGGTCCAATAAAATGGCACTTCTCGGCCCGACCTCTAAACCTCTAAGCGCGTTTGCGTGTCACTGGAACGAAGTTTCTTAATCTTGACTATAATTACTCAACATTGTCTCGCAACATGTGACATCAGCTCACGCATCGAAGCTGACGACACTTGGTCGTCGAAATATCGCATTAATCAACACCTCTGTTGTCAATTCAATTGTCCGCCTCGACCAATCGGAATTTCAGATTGCCGCGCGTGTTCCTTCACGATCCATTAAGCAGCGAACACCCAGATAGGTTAGAAACGCAACTCAATTATCCCACGCGGCGGTAGCGCATCGGCAGGCAGCGCCGCCACGCGGCACGAATTATTACTAACCCGACGTACCGTCGCACGACGTTAAAATAAAAGATTCGCGAGGCTTTTTCTCCATTTATCCTCGACGTCTCAAACGTAATCCCTCTCATTAACTCGTGCACGAGCGTCTCGAACGACGAACTGTACAATCACAGCTTCATTAACCACACTAAATCCCGCGGAAACAATGCCCGGCGCTTTCACCGCGTCGTAAAAGACGTTCAAACAAAACGCCATTACGTTAACTACACGCCACTTACGTCACCTCTAATCGTCGCTCAGGATCGCGTCTCCGCGCCATCTTCCCCCTTGCTCCGGCGAAATTATTTCGTTCGGCTTCGAAATCCATTCTCCGCGTTCCCCTGTAATTCCGCGCGGCTGGCTTTCACGGGGTCATAAATTTTCAGCACGAGCCACGCGACTATCGACAAAGGGAAACGGGCATGGAGGACGTTAACGATCCTCACACGCGTGCCTCTGCAGTCGTTAGTGTCTTTCTGAAGAAATTAGTCGCCGTGACCGAAGCCTCGAGTTCTCAGAGAGATTCTCTCTCTTTCTCAGAAATTCTCGGTGTTTTCACAGATTTTCCTTTTACAATTTTCCTGCGAAAATTGTAACGTTGGGATTCGGAATTTAGAATTCGTGATTCGAGTGTTTCCGTTTCACGCGTTTCCCAGGTAGATCTGCGACCACCATCGCGATTTTTGCGACAGTTCTTCGCGTCCAGTATGGCGTCCCTTGGGGATTGACTCGTGTTGGAACACGGATGACAGATTCCCAAGATCGGAAATCGGTTTTTTGGGATAAAACGTGGTTAAAGTTAGAAGATGTAAGGTGTTTTTAGACTATTGGCACTTCTTGGGGTAATTTGATGGAGATCAGTTTAAGAAAATGAGATGTTGTAATAGGAATTGAATTTTGTAAGCGAGAAGACGTAACAGGGTAAAATATTTTGGCGTTTACTCTAATTCGATAGCGACTACGCTGTTTTATCGACTGTCATTCGACTGCTGATTCGAGAATCGAGGTTTATGCGATAGATTGGTAGTTCTAGTGTCAATATTTCGTCACTAGTTTCTTCACTATTACCAATTGTCAAGTAACAAGTTACATATATATATACACATAGTTTTATACCATTTGTTATTATACACACGTGATTCCACTAACATCCCTAAATACAAAGTATCAAGAATTCGAAGTATTCTCACTAACAGTAAGTTTCGAGACATTCCAAGTCCAAATTTCTTTCTCATAACACCTCGATATCCCCATCCAAATTAATTCTAAAAATTTGTCTAAAATTAATTCGCCACTATCCACTCGAATAATTAAAAAAAGAGAAACGTCGATTTTCCAAAGGCAATTTCGAGAACGAAATTAAACATCGCTCATCGGTCATCGGATAATTTATCAATCAAACGAAAACACAGCTCGCTGAAACGCGATATAAGCTGACGTGTTTCCGTAACGCAATATCCTGGCGCATAATCCGTGTGCCACGGGAAATTAGGTCGACGATCGTGCGGAATGGACCACGATGACCGGAGGTTAGGTCAGCGCGTATGGTTTCGTCGATCCCCTGGCTGTCGCCATTTTTCCCATCCTCGCGAGGACGTCCGTCGAAGAGCGCCCTTGACTGACAGACCGCTTCCTCCTAGCGAGCTTTCGAGCTGACCTACATCCGTCACTCTGCGAGTAACTCGTTGGATTCGTTGATCGAAGATCGGTCGGGGAATGGCACGGTAGTTATTACGGAGTTTAATAAGCGACGGTGCTTTCGCGAGATAGATGAAGCCTTCTCAGCCGCGTGCACGCCAGGAGGACGTGACGCAGCGAAGATGAAGAAGAAAAGATAGAAGGATGGCAAGGTGTCGCGCGTGGAACACGGCAAATTGGCGAAGAGTTAAGGAAAAAATGCGAAACGGCTATAAACGTTTCTTCGTCGAGGTAACGAAGCGGAGGTAATTTTCCTTGATGACCAGGAAATTTTAGCCTACAAGTTGGTTTCATTTTTGAGCACTTCGTGGTAACAGGACGCAGTAAAATCTTCATTCCACCCCTTCACTCGTGTCAATCGCGAAACGCTTCACGGTAATTTCGATTGTTTGCTATATCAAATTTCGAAATTAATTATTCATCGAAGAAGAGGTATGAGGTCGTTCGGACACATTGTAGCGGAACTGCAGAGAAGTTCGACATCCATGTATTTTCATAAAATTAGCATTTTTATGAATAATGCATGCACCGTTTCTTTCGCTGATTTTTTCCTGCGTATCAGGTTTCTGCACCTTTTTTCCGAAAACTCTTCAACCTCCGTGACGATAAATCCTTCCGAGTAATCCTCATCGCTAAGTATCCAATCCTTTCTCATTAACAGATTTTTCTATGATAAAACGAATCTGCACGAAAATCGAAGCGAGGAACCGATTTTCAGACAAAATTCTGCGCAATTATACTGTACTGTCGGTATCTCACAAATTCGCTATTCGTCTTACCAAAACGCGTTAATACCCTAGTCAATCAGAGATAACTCTCATCTCACGCAACCTCTGACAGTACACGCACTTTCTTCGCGAATTGCTCGCGTGTAATAGCCTTTTGACAGTCTTCTCTCGAACTCGAAATGTCAATAGCCACGAAAGGAAAGCGCGGCAAGCAGAGTCAGACCTAGGTAATGTCAACGGAGGTGATGACCTGTTCATCGTGCGGATTATCCGCGTGGCAGGAGCGAAGGGAGAAATGGGGAAAGACGGGGGGGAGGGTAAGAAAGGCCGTGGAAAGTTGGGTACACGAGGTAAAGGATGAGAAAAAGAAAGAGAGGTAGGAAGAAGGCGAGAGAGGAGAACGAGGGGAGCGCTTCTTTCTTGCACGCAGCGATAGAGGATGGCCGAAGCGCGTGCCGACCGGTTTGGCTTGCGCTCGCAGTTACCACGAACACTTACGTAGGTAGTCTGAAATTTATCGATGCCACGGCCTGGCACGTAGTCCCGCTCATCCTTTCAGAGCACACGCCAGCGCTTGTCGCTTAATTCTCGTTTAGAGGAGCTTCAATTAAGCCGCGATACATCACCGAGGGGTAGCCGGTACCCACGGAGCAATCGTTCTTCTATTAAGGGCAGTCGAAAATCTTCGCATCCACCTCCTCTGCTAAACGGACCGAGTCCGTAACGAATACGGGCTTCCATTTAGAGAGCTGCTCAGTCAGGAATCTTCTATTAGCGGCACTCGGAAATCTACGTGGCTTCTTTCGTAGGATGTATACTGCTAAAGTTAGACCACGTGATTTAGGTTTGGCAGGTGTTAGATCTCTTCTGTGAGTTCGTGCATGTGTATGTGTCTTCCTTTTATTATAACTTATTTTATATTAACCCTGTTGAGGGTTCTTACACTTTTCCAATTAAAGTAAATACTTAGGTGTTTGCTGTTATGCAAGGATAATTATAGTGTGAACGTTTCTTGTTTGACATATCTCTCAAAACAGAAGTCAATGATATTGTTCAGTGCTCTAGATGCTAACAACATGGACATTCATATAATTATGTTAACCCGGTTGAGGGTTCCTAAACTGTACATACTAGGTGGTTAAGGGTGGATACTATTAAGGATAGTGCACATGATTTAGGTTTGGCAGATGTTAGGTCTCTTCTGTGAGTTCATGCATGTATATGTGTCTTCTTTTTATTATAACTTATTTTATGTTAATCCTGTTGAGGGTCCTTACACTTTTCATACTTAGGTGTTTGCTGTTATGGGAGGATAATTATAGCGTGAATGTTTCTTGTTTGACATATTCCTCGAAACAAAAGCCAATAATATTCTACAGTGTTCTAGATGTTGACAACACGGACGTTCGCATAATTATTATAATAGGGGTTGTAAATGTGTGCACTGTGATGGGCCTAATAAGCCTATCTGTGCAAACTGTAGCGTATGTTTTCCCAATGGCGTGTGTAAGTCCATGACTGTATATGTGTCTTTCTTTTATTATAATTTATTTTATGTTAACCCTGTTGAGGGTCCTTACACTGTACGTACTGAGTGTTTGCTGTTAAGGGTGGATAATTATAGTATGAACGTTTCTTGTTTGACATATTCAGTAATGTTCCTCAGTGTTCTAGATGCTGACAACATGGACATTCACATAATTATTATAATAAGGGTTGCAAATGTGTCCACTGTGATGGAACTATTAAGGCTATCTGTGCAAACTGTGTCGTACGTTTTTCCTGATGGCGTCTCATGAAAATATGAGCGAGTTAAGTGCATACAGAATGCGTGTCTTATTTTAGCTGAATCGTATTAAAGTCTGACATATACAAACCGTATAACGAGTACACAGGTTTCATCTGGGATCACGGTGGAATAGCCGGTACCTAGCAATCGCCCTTCCGTTAGGGATATTGGCAATCAGAGGTGTTTGTACCGTTCTTGATTGGTTTGTACAGGATGTTTGAGTCGATCCAGTCGACTGTCTTTGGAAGAATAGATGGTACTGAAATGTGGTTTTGACAGGAGGGTAAACGTCCCATCCTATCGAGGTGATTCCAAAATATCTTGTACCTTTCTAACTTTATTTTGTGTCATCGACGACTATTTTATTAACAGTCTAACAGTCCAACAAGTAGTCATGGAGGGTTACTTCTACTAGGTAGATTCGAACATGTGTGTACCTTCTTTGTTAAAACTCAGGGTATTTAATTAATTTAGCTCGGAGACAATCAAATTTGCTTATAGTTTAAACTTGTGGACAGGTCTTAATTGCTCTGATCGAGAACAGTGGGCAAGTGAATACACACGAATCAGGTTTACTTATATAATAAATGTCGCGATTAGTATATAATATACAAGCAAGAATAGGCCAGTCGAATAACTTGCTTGCTCGTGATAATAGAACAGGAAGTGCCAAGTAAAAGCTGTTTGATTTCAAGGATCACATAGTATGATATCGATAGTTCTTTTGCTAATAGAGACACAGTACAATTGACCTTGTGTAACCTTGATGCTCTTCATTTATAGGCCATTATATTCATCTTCAAAAGCTCTATCAGGATATAAATAAAAATAAGTTTCAGCTTCATTATCTCTTCTATGCTGGCAGGAAAACTATTGACACAATACTAGTGACCTTTGCAATCAAACAATCCTTGAATGACACATTTTTTTCTATTATTACAAACAAGCAAATTATTCGGGTAGCCTGTTTTAGGCGTCTCATCCTGGGTATCCCAACATTCTTCGTCTTCCACTAATCCATATTGCAGAGGACGAAATGAGGATGGCACAAATGTGCACAAGATCTCGTATTATAATAAATAATAATATAACTGGAATACAAAAGGTTGAGTTTCCCCATACACGCTCTAACATTCGCTATTCTGACATTGACCTACTCTATTCCTCGCTGTCTTACATTCTCTAACTCTGTTCACATTCATGCACACTCAGACATGCAACAGTACCAAAAGAAAGACTCTTCCCAGGATCTTTTTTAATCAGGTACCTAATCAAATTCCTTCTAAACTACCAATTATTTACCATAAGTAGCTTACTACCTCTCAGATCCCGTAACGAGTACTTGCATACACCGTTTCATCTAGAGTCACGGAGATAGAAGCAATCGTTCCGCAATCGCGTTCCTCAAAAATATCGCTATCTCTGCCGATCGGTGCAGCAACTATTTCCATAATAATCATACACGCGAGGTTCTCTCTCGAATCGTTAATCTCATTCTTCCCGCGAACGTAAACGAATTCTCCGCATCGCAGGAGATCGATCCGCCATCTTGTAGCCTCTAACGACGCATAATGGTTGCACGCTAATGGCGCGGCCGGCGTGTCAACCTGCTAGTTTGCTCGCAAACGTTCCAACCGCCACGTCGCGATAAAAACTCAGTTCAGCATCGAAAGGTTGGTTATCCAAGGAAAAAGGTTAAAACGGTGGTTACGCTTAAGGTCTGAGAGGCAGGGTTATTAAAGCCGGTTAGCGAGTAATACGGTCATTATTTTAACTACGGTATCGGGGCAAAGTTGCTCTAATAATCGGCTAACCGTACGCGATAAAACAAATTACGCAACTTTCAGCGGATCGTTACAGCTAGTTGAATATCGCGTGTGCGAGAACGGTACGGGCTGCTTCACGGGGCCATTCCCACGTCGTAAGTGCTTGGCAATTAAACCACCGACTGACTAACGGTCACCTCCTGCACCGTCAAGTTTTTCCCCCGCGAACGCGACATTAATCTTCCGTAATCCCGCGGACACCGACGAGTTTCGTTGCGGCGGGTATCGGAAAGCTCTAAACGTTCGTCAGATTCGCGCCGTTCCGTCCTACGCGCCGCGTGATTTACGGCGCTCGCGAGGATAAGCTTAATCGCGTCAACTCCATCCGACGCACCGCGATTTCTCCGTGTCCCGTATTTTTCCCCCCGAAATCCACGCGTCCGTTCCGCCTACGGAAAGTGCCATTTATCGCCGGATAAATTCCTCCCTGGCCTTCCGACGTATTTTTCATCCAACGCACACGCGCGCGCACCAGGGATGTAAATCTTGCTGGGTCGAGCTTCCGATGTAACAGATCTTACCTGCTCGTGGCTGGAACTCGTGTCCCGTTCGTGTACGTTCAAACGTCCAATCGACTATGCTCGATTACGAGGTACCGGGGTTGTTCGTTTCGATCCGGCAGCGATTTCCACCGGCGACTCACGGAGGTTGGCTGTCGAGTCGCAGCAATGGAAGGAGCGCGGGATTTATGCGTACTTCGCTGAATGGAAATGGCAATTGGAACTTTGGTCTTTCGTTTGGTAGAAGAGGAATTAAAACCACGCGATTGATCGATTATCTTGTCATCGACTCCTTGGGTCGGGTTCGAGTTAGGTCGAGTTACTCAGCAGTCTGGTCTAACAGGCTCTCGAGTAGTTGCGTTCTACTCGGCTGAAAGAGTTAAAAGCTCTCGATTTGTATCTGGTATGTGGATACAAATGGACACCAATATCTTCTACGTCTTTTAACAGTTAACCCTTTGCCCTCGACGATTTTTGGCTAAAGAAGTGTTGAAAATAAGATACGTCTTAACGTATCGAATATACAAAAATGAATCTGTCAAGAGAAATAGATATATCTTTAAACTATGCGCCGAAGTGGCTCCGGGAACGCGTGAAGTGTTTATTTCACACGTTAGATAAAATTTAGGGAACCAGGACGAGCTGCAATCGTATACCCTTTTGTTTCCTCACTCTAGCTTGGACTTTCTACGCGAACAATCTGAATACTTGAGATATACCTTCCTCAGGAGAGAATGAAGATAATTATAAAATACAAATAGTTATTTCTTTTTACCCATAATCTCAATAGGGTATTTAAATTCTTCCCTGGCACGGTTGACATAATCGGTCGATTATCCTATCTCTGGTACACAGGATTATTATCGTGGCGTTTAATTTATTTCTCCGATATTTTAATTCGCCTTGGATTCGGTCCCTGGCTCAACTATCGATATCGACTCCTTGGTTATCTTTGCTAGGGAGAATTATCACTTGCTTTGTCACTCCTTTACCAGCCCGTCTACTAGCGATCCTTTTACCAGCTCGAGGAATCGTTATACTCTTATTCGAGCCGTTTCGTCGACCCTCGGTTTTAGGTTAGCCATAGAGATCCCGGTCTCGACGTCTATCGATTAGCTATCTTATCTTTCGTCGAGAGGATTATTATTCTCTCATTTAATCCCGTTAACCTCTCGCTCCGCGATAGAACGCGAAACTCGTACACCTTATTACGCTCGCCAAAGTTAGCAAACACGATTCGTAGAACGGTTGCTCGTCGCGCAAAGCTGATCCCGGTCAGAAATTGAGCAGGAGGTTAACAAACTCCCGTTCAACGAGTATCGACACATCCGTTATTGCCAGGTACAGGAAAAACGTGCTTATTATCGCTCAATTAAACCAAGATGCTCGAATAGCCCGTGGAACAGGATGCTGCGGGCCCGCGATGGCGACGAATTTTATCGCTGGAATCGGACATAACTCTGGCGAGGAAGGATTGGGACGCTCGCGTGCTGGCACAAAGCGGCTCGTCCTAAACGCTTGTCGCGAGCCGCGCACCACGGCTCCTTTTATCGGCGAATAAATCCGTCCGGCGGATTTTTCCATATCTCAGCCGCTTAAGGTCGCGCCTGGCAGGACACGCGGCAGGGTACGAGGACCCACAAGGATCTCCGGGCCCCGTTCGCGGCGTAAATCTCTCGTCGGCCGTGTTCGTCGTGCCTGCTGGCGATACGTATAGGTATCTACCTACGAGGCGGCTGCACGCGTCGTTACTTACGCTGCTCGACGCCAGGTATTCACGAGAGGCAGGCCACGGCTGCCCACGTAACGCGGTCTGGGCCCGTGCTCGGGCCCGCGCAGGCCCGCGGTCACGCCGAGAAGGCACTCCCGACACGCGCCAATGCATGTCTTGCTCCATTTCATCCTCGCCTATTCCCACCACTTACTCACCTACTTACCCTACGAGACGGAAACTCTGACCGAGACGTGGCGCGGTGTAAGAGCCCCGGACCCGCCGAGATTGGAATTTCATGCGGCGCAACACGCCTCTTGCAACACGCGTCGCGGTTTCCGTCCAGCCGCTGCGCCACTTCCATTGCGTTCCACGAGATCTTGCCTTGCGTTTTGTCGCGAGTTTTATGTCGCGTTGCATTTTCTTCCTGTGTACGAATTAGGTTCAGGGCTTCGGGTTAGGGGTTTTCTTTTTGTTTGAGGTTCACGTGGGTGGTTTCGCGCTTTTAGTAGCGGAGCTAGGTGGGTTTGCTTCAATCGGGAGACTGCGTGGTCGTACGTTGCTTGAGGACTTCTTTTGCCGGAAATTGTTGCAATTTCGAATTTAGATGCTAGGATTACTTTTTCGTTTAAAAGTTCCTTCGCTATTTTTTTTTTAGGTGAAAGACTATGTAATGTTCCAATGTTTCGGGCTTTTTTGATGGAGGATCTTTTATAAAAGAACCTCATTGCAATTTTCCGGTGATGCAATTATGGGTTCTAGGATTGGTTTATCGTGTCGAGATTGGACAATTTTGCTAAAACAGTTTCTTTACAATTTTTTAGTCAATTGGAGGACTATGTGATCGAATACGTAAAAGAACATTACTGCAATTTCCAGATGATGTTATTCTAGATACTTGGATTGGTTTATCGTTTCGCGATTGGAAAATTTTGCTAAAAAAATTTCTTTGCAATTTTTGTCCATTTAGGAGAACGTATAGTTGCATGCTGCTTTGTTGCTTTGCATAGAAAAATTTTTGTTAGGGAACCATACTGCAATTTTGTGTTTATGGACCTAATTCTAGGTATTTAAATACATCCATTATTTAGGGATTGGTAATTTTTATTAATTAAGCTTCTTTACGATTTTCTGTTCAATTAGACGACTGTACGAATATTTTTAGTAAAAATTTCGCTTGAAAAATTCCAAGTATTTGTACCGATCTTACGATGAAGCAATTTCTCCACGATTTTATATCCAATCAACCATTCCGCCTTTTAGGGTTAAGAATTTTTCGAAAGTCGATATCATCGCGATTTTACGTCCAATCGAGTAATGCTGTATTTCTCTTTACGATTAAATTTCATTGCGATTCTCCATTTATATATTCTTGGTTCGCGATTTCATTCCAATCTTGCGTCCTAAGTATTCTAAGTCTTCTTCCTCCATTTCATACGCCATTTTGCTAAACAATTTTTCCACATCCTTTCATACGTATATACATATTTTTGATCTTTATCGCATCGATCCAATCGCCTCGATCGAAGACCCGAATGGGCTAGATCTGTCGGCGAGGAATCGAATCATAGTCTCGTGGTTTCCGGAATGTGCCACGATTCGGCGAAGATCGATCGATAGGAGTTGTCAGCTTCGTGGTCGCAATCGCGGTAATTAATCGATTGAATAAGACGCGATCGGTGATAGTGATTTTGTTACGACGACTAGATTCCGAAGCAACCGTCTGTTATTCCACGGTACTCGACTCTTCCGTAACCCCATTTGCAACGTGCATTACGCATATACCTGGATCTTCTGCCAGATGGTCGAAGATAGATGGACGGACCGCGAACGATCCGGCGCAATGAAACCGGCAATTGATTTATTAAACGTACACGATTAACGTAATTGCGCAGCGTCGAATTTTTACCTCGTTTTGTGCCATTCCCGAGCTACCAGCCGCGATACCATCGCGTATTACGAGGAAATCTGGAAAGGGGAACGACACGGTTCTGTTTGATTTGCCTCGTTCGTTAAAACCTCGATAAATATCGAAAGAAATCAGTTTGCCGGGCGTTTTATGATTAAAATCTCTCTTCGATCACGATCGCGGCACCCAGTTCCCAGTTCCAGTTAATTCGCATCGTTGCTCCCGCTGGCTACCTTATTATCATTCCCTCTTCTCGCCCCCTCTTCCGTCGTCTATTAAAAGACCCGATGGAAACAGCGGGGATACGAAATTCCGCACGAAAATTCCGAAGCGGGTGCAGTTGTGCAAACACACGGGCGCGGTTTTCTCGCAAAGAAAAGAGAGAAACGGGAGAAAAAATAATGTCCAGCCCTGAGGTGTAGCACACAGGAGATACCTGCGGCGCGAGGATCCGTCGCGGCCGCGGTCTCGTCGGGGCAGGCAGAGTTGCGCTCGCGCGGATCACGGGGCCCGATATCTCGGACAAGGGAAAATATTTACGGGGAAAATTTCGCCGTGGGTGGCGCGGCTTCATGAATAATTTCGGTCCGCAGGAGACTCGTCAGCCGTCGGCTAGGCGCCGCGGGCGCTCGGTTCTAATTACGGCAACTGCAGAGCTCGTCTGCGCCCCGGGCCATCCCCCGGGTCAGTTTCCAACCCCCGTTTTCCTACCCCAGCACAATTTCCACAGAGTCCACATCCCTTCCACGTCCCTTCCACATCCGTTCTCTGAAATGCTGCCGGTGCTGCACCCCCTCCTTCTCCGACCGCCTGCACACCCTCCTTTCGCTATCGGTCTACGTCGACTCTGCCTGCCGCGGCATCGGTAACCGCTTTCCAAACTTTCCACCGTCTCCGACGTCGCGCGATCGCGATATCGCAAACGCCACCCCGAATTTCCCGCGGAAATCCACTCGCAACCACGTCTCCCTTCCCTTCCCTTCCCTTCGCGCGCACCCTTAGCTTCTCCCTCTTGCTCCCCTCGCGGTTCTTTGTTTCTCCATTTCTCCACTCGTTTGTCGTCGAGTCATACTTTCGGCTTTTATCGCCGTCCTTGCAGGTGATGGATGCTTGGAATCCATTTTCTTCGGCTTTCGTGTAGCTCGAAGATCCTCTATCGCGAGTGAAATAGATTGGGAATGGTAACGAATGGTAATTAGAATGGAGATTAATGGACATCGTTTCCTTGTCGTGTTCCCCTTTCGTTTCTTTCCTACGTGCATCCCCCAGGTGCATTCGTGGAAATTATTCTCCATCTAACGTTCCTTCCTAGACTTGGATCATGAATCCGCTAAGTGATACGATAAAATTGCCGAAATGTAACGTCTCGATGAGAAATTTTTCTACAGAAGGGGACAAGGACTCGAACGGAAATTATTCTGCAGTACACGAAGGAAGATTTTTCAAAGGCTGTTTCTGCCGACGAATCTTGCCGGGGTTACGTCACGAGACGTTAATTACCGCGAAGATTCGTGGAGATCCTGCAGCAGTATTATCTCACCGACGCAGAATGCGGGATATCGAGGCAAGGTGGTCGTAATTGAAAGTTAGGCGATATCGCGATTGTCAGAGTCGTGACTGATGCGAGCCTCGCCACGGGCTAACCGGATCTTCTCGGAAAAGGAAGGATACCCGATCGATCTATCGGCGGATCGATCGCGCGGAACGGTTAAAACGAAGAATTTTCGTGGCAACACGGCCGATCCCCGGGGTTGCTAACGAAATTAATGGACGCTGGTAAAGAGACACGGAAAACACGTCGGTGTTCCTCGTGGCAGAAGATAAATCGCGCGCGCCGTTTCGTCATTTTCTGCCGCGGTTTCGAGAGGAACGTGCTTCCTCCGACGTGAACGCGTGGGCCCCCAACGTGGACCGTTACCTCGCTTTGTCACGGATTGCACGTCTCCGGATGACAGGCCGGTAATTATTTCGGATAGCGAACGCGTCTTAACGAACTGGAACGCTTCTTCCACGGTTCTAGACGATACCCCGGCGTCGCTGGTGCCTCGGTACACTCCGATCGTTTCCCCGTAACTCACGCGCGCCCTCACGCGAGCAAATTTAAGACCTCGTCGTGGCGTCGTCGTCGAGGATGTTCGTCGTAAACTCGCGTCGATCACGAAACCGTTCCTCCTCCTTTTTCCACTCCTTCCTCGAGATAACAGATTCGAGATCGTGGCGGGAAGAGAAGAAATTCCGCGCGAAATTCATTTCGCGTAGGAGATTCGGAAAAATCGAATATAAGACGATGTCGCGCGGTGTTTTAACGGGAAAGGTGTCGGGAATGTATAATTTATTCGCGACGCGGAGGAATGTCGAGTTTCGAGAATTATGACGTCCATGGCGGAAAATTGACGCGCGATATTTGTCCGATCGAATGTCCCTGGAATTAAATTATCGGCGACAACTCGGTGACATTTACCACCGTGCATAGAAATTTTCTCGGAGCTGCGAAATTTTCGATCGCTCGTTCGATCGTTAATCCTCGATGGATTAGGTTCCGAGCTATTTTCGGGTGACCAATTTTCTCATAACGCCCTGTCAGGCGTGGATGATCGACGAAAAGAGAGACGTCGAAACGATCGAGCGGAGATCGGCTTATGCAAGGTCCTGCATCGGCTCTCGAAAGCGGATTCCGCGCGCGACGATATGTCACTGTTGGCAACGCGAGATGCATAATTGATCATAAGCATTGTTCGATGACGACGGAATGCAGCCTAGGATTGAGCAACTTCATTGTGCCTTCGGTTCTGCAGTCGTAGGCGAGCCTTCAAATATTGCCACTCGATCTCCCGCTTTTTCTCTCTTTATTAAATCGCGAGGTCGCCACCCCACCGCCGCGTTTCTCGCCTTTTCCACTCAGTTTTCCTCGCCTCGTAATTACACGCGTCGATGTCGCGATCTCGAGTCTTCGGCCATCGATTGAACCTCGTTGTTTCGATTCTGCCGATTATCGTTATCATCCCGAGTGCGTTGGATTCTTCCGCGGTTGTTCACACAACCCAAACCGATTTATGTATTTATCGCGAAAAATCGACGTTTGGATCTTGAAATGACGATATCTCGGAAGTAAAAGTGACGTCGTAATTGATTCCTTTGATTTTGAAATATTTAAAACGCAAAACTTGAAATATTTCAAGGGTTGGATTTAAATCTTCGACAGCTGTTGAACGATTGAGTTACCGAGTTTTATTTTCACTTCATAGAATTTGAGGAAAGTAGAAAGTCGAGGGAAGTTTTTGCGCGCTGTTCTTTCCGATTCTTTCCGTTTCTTCTCGATTCTCGCAGATGATTTTCGCGTGACGATTGTCGGGAAGGTTTCGATGATAGAAAGCCACGGGTTGCACGGAATTTAGCTAAGGACACGTTTAGCATCGTCGAGAGGGGATTAAGCTGGGCTGACGCGGAGAGAGGCACGCCGTGTGTTATCTGGTAACTGTGTCTAGGCATAAATTGTTGGTCCCCGTTAATTGCCATGGAATCAGCACAAATGCGAAACGAGTAGATAAATCGCCAACGAACGACGGCTCTTTTGCTTCTCTAATTGCGCCGCAGAATCGCTTCCATATTAGTGTCTCTTTCTTCTCGTTGTCGCAGTCTAATATCACGATGGCGGAAGTGCAGCTTTAATGGAGGACAGCTGCTTCTCGCTATGCGCGTTTCTGTGTTCCACGAAATATTAACCGGAGATAAACACGGATGTTTACCTCAAGACGTTACACGATCTTCCGAGTAACTTGCGAGGAGCACGAGAGAAGGGGACACTGTTCAAAAAATGGGGTATAACGAGATTTCGAATATTCTGGAGTCGCGAAAGTTTAGAAACCCGATTTCGCCTCTTCGCGAGCTCGTCGCGACGAATTTATCACGTGCAACGTAACACCGAATTAGACCGGTAACGTTTATAGTTTTCCGTATAGAACGAGAAACGGTCGAACACTCACCGTTTCTGACACGTGGGCTCCAGGTTGACGGTTGTTCTCGCGTCCACGGCAGCGACTCAAAAAAATCCCCGCGACTCCGCACCAGAAAAAAAAACCCACCACTCGGTCCGAGCCACCGCGCGGACGGTTCGCGCGGGAAACACGTATTCCGTGTGACACGCACAGATCCACGTGGTCACGGTTCACGTGTCTTCTTTCGGCAAGCAAAGCGAGCGCGAGCCGCGCGCCACCGCAGCTTTAATGGGACTGAAGCGTCTTCGCCGGCGTCACCGCGTTCGCGCTACTTCCCCCACTAGAGCGCCCGCCGCGGCCCCCACTCCGACGCGTTACCTCTAGCTACCACGACGTCGTCCTTCCCCCACTCCAGCGCCTTCTTCTCGCTCTGCCGCTAGCGGCGTTTTGGTAAGCGCCCTGAGCTTGCAATCCTCTTCACCCTCGAGGTCGCCCCACTCTACCGCGTGTGTCAATTGGCTTCAACCCCGCGGACGCCCGCGGTCAATTCGATATTCGCGGTTATCGTCGTTGCAACTTCCAAACGCGACCTTTTTCTTTCCGATTTCTTTATCGCCCAACCTACGCGCGCTTATCCCACATTCGATCGTTACGCGCGCTAGATCCGCAGTTCGGCGATCCTTTATCGCCTCGCCCGTACACTTGTAATTTCAACTCGATTTGCTCGCCGTGCGTAACCAGAGAAATAAATCGCGATGCAACTTTGTTGCGATGCAAATGAAATTTAATCAACGACGCAACAACTTCATCTCGCCGGGCCCGGAGGTATCGAGGCCTCTCCGCGTTTCGATCCCTTAACCCGATGTCTAGCTTCTTTAATTTAGATTATCGCGTTCGTCGTCCCGTTGCTCGCTCTCTCTCGCTCCAGTGCACGGTCCCGAGGCGTCTCGCGGCCTTTTGCTAAGTGCCCGGAGCTCGCTTCGGTTCTTCGAATACGCGCAGAGGTAGGTCTTCATCGTACGAATCGATTTCGTCCTTTTTGCATAGTTGGTCCGGCTCGATGCGTTGATTCTTCTACTACGATGCATTCGTATTTGCCCGGGATTCTCTAGCGGCCTTAATCATATACACGCGGGACGAGATTCTTCCGCTCGTGTATTTAACGGTCGTGCCACGTCCCCTTCCACGTTTCCTCCTTTTTCATCGTCACTGTAATGTTCGCGCGGCCGGATCGAGCGGGCCGGGAAGGGGGACGGAAACGCGGAACCCGCGATAAGTTACGGGACGAGGAAGATTGCGACCTCGGCGTCGGGTAATTTTTCCACCTGGAAAATAATTTGTCCGATAAACAATTTAGATAAACGTGTCTATGCGCCTCTCGTTTATACCGCTCGCGCTTAACGTTATGTCGATAACAATAATTTGCCAATCCACCTTTAAGTTAACTAATGAGATATTTAGTATGCACGGTATGCCCGGCCCCCTCGTACCCACCCGTTCATTTACCTTTTTAGCCTGGCCAGAGGAGTCGCGGTAATTGCACGCTATATAAATTATTCGCAAGAAGCATTCGATGTCCGTCATTACCGGCGTGCCGGTGATATTGTCGCGTTCCGCAATGATCGGTGTGAATAAAAGCAATCGATGATTTCGCGATTGAAATTACTCGTTCGACAGAGTAAGTTGTCCGGAAGATTTATACGAAAACAGGATCGTGGCCCTTCAGGGCTCCGTAGTATTTTATTTCCAAAGGGATAATCTTCGACTTTCTGTCGATCAACCGTCTTTTGCTACTCTTATTAAACCCGATATACCGCTGTCTTCTCTTTCTTCTTTCTATACCACTCGATCACTTTTTCTCTGCCTCTGCGCACCCCTACCCAGCCACTGATTTAGTCGTTATTTCGAAATTAATACCGCGAATACAAATAACCATTCGTCGCCTATAAACCTTCCAGCTATAGAACTTCTCGCGAGTTCTTCGATCAATCTGATCTTCGAATTATCGATTACCAATACGGTCGTGCGGCCTTTGGGATGGGACGGAAATTTTTCTCGGGATAGGAGATAATAATATCCGGGACATTTCGAAAATTTTTGTGAAATCGGGATATTCTTTGGAGCTTTCCGAAATTCAAGGCATTTGGGGGAAGTTTCGCATAGTCGGGGTATTTTTGAAAATTTCCAGGTATCCTCTAGGAATTTTTAATAATTTCTTGGGAATTCGGAGTATTTTGGTAAATTTTCTTCAGATTTGGGATCTTTTGGGAAATTTCGATATTTCCATTCCGAGCATCGTTGGTCCGACATTTTCGGCACTCGGGACCCTGTCCATTCTCAAATTCTCGAATATCCACTGTGCCTAAACCCTTCTCCAACTTCTCTCGAACTCTCTGTCACCGAGTAGAAGGTAACTTGCCGCTTCGCGACACCTCGCACAGTGGAAAGCCGTGACTCGTCGGTTTGCGCGAAAAAGGTAAAAGACAAATAATCGACGTAGGAGGCTTTAACGGCGATTCCGGAGGCGCGTCGCAGCCGCAGCTGGAGCTTTTCCAAGCCGGGCCTTCCATGTCGGGGACCTCGTCCTCGTAAAGTTACAGTTGGTACTTGGCCGATACGATTGGCCATCGGCCATCGAGAATAATGGGGCAGTTGGCGAGGGCCGATATAAAGGGAACCAAGCCTCGGCTCGGCTTCGGTGTCTGTCGTATTCGAGCTGCCTCGCGGCTAAAACGGCCACGGCCGACAACATCGTTCCAGAATGCCGCGGGCACTTCCAAACCCACCGGACGATGCTGCTCGCATACGTAAACGCTAACTTCGTCAGGGACAAAGTGACGCCCGTGTACGTAACGGTGGATCGAGGCTGATCCCCTCTCTCGGTGAGGGCCAACCTGCGAGGGCGGGAGGGGAAGGGTTACTTTGCCATTTCGAGGCTCGTTCGAAATGTTCCAACGATCCACGCTCACCGTTTTCGTCCTCGGCTTTTTGCCGCCTTGTCCAAGCGGCCCTGATTATCCTCCGCTGGAACACAGACTCGCCATCCGATCGGCTGCACGCGTTAACGCCATACCCACCGCGTAGTCCACCGTCCGTTTTTCACCTCTTCGTTAAGTAGCTTTTGTAATCGTGTCGTAGAAATTTTGTACGTTACGGTACCGATGACAGATATCCTGGGAAGCGTACGATTTTTCAGCCCTGAGAATAATCGGTGTTCTAGGGAATTTTGAAAAATAGCGGTTTAACTAGGAAGTATAATATGCGTTGGGTACCACCCTTTCAGGAGAAAGGGTATTCGGTGAAATTATTATTGACAAGGTAATTGTCAAAATTTTTTGGTATCGCGTAGATTTCCGCATCGCGGATATTTTCTGGATCTCGCAGATTTTCTGGATCTCATAGATTTTCTGAATCTCGTAGATTTTCTGGATTGCGTAGAATTTGGGATCCAAGATAATATTGGGAATCTCGAAATCTTCCGGAACCTGAATATTTTCTGGACCTCGCACATTTCCAAGATCCCGGATATTTTTAGGAACCCCAAAATCTTCAGAATCTCCTTCAGATCCCGAGAAAAATTTCTCCCCCTTCCGTCCCGCCATTTCCGATATCCCGTACAACCCAATATTTTATACAAATGAGGGTTTATACCAGGTGGGAGTAGGAAAAGGTATACCAAAAATGGAAAGCCGATACATCGGTTCTAAGGCACTAAAAGGGTTAAGAATTTATCGTTCGACATTATCGGTTTGGTCACTTAATACTTCGTTGCCGCATAAGGTAGTATTATGTCTTTGTAAACGAAAGAGGTGGTATCATTTCACGAGGTAGTATGTCTTCTTAAAAGCGAAACCTAACAGTGGTTAACGTAGGTTAACAACACGTTCTTTTCAAATAAAAGTTAGAATCCTAGAAAGAACCGACATTGGAAGATCCAGCGTTACTTTAAAAACGAATTAACATAATTTAACATAACTCAAATGATCGATAGACGAGAAAATGAAAGATCCTCAAAAATAAACGTGAACGAGAAATTGTCAAAAAATTAATTTTACACGGAAGCGAGTGATCAAAGCGACAAAGGGGAACCCGGAATTTTGAATGGAGATTTTGAAAGTGCTCATTTGGGTGACGGCTGATTTGATTCACGCGAAGTGGAGCGAAATATGCAGATGAAACGCGAGTTCCATCGAGCGCCATCATCGTCTGGCAAATCGTGTTGACAACGAGTTCCTGGCCGAATGGGTGCTTGCACTTTTGCTCGGATTCGGATGGTCGTTGCCCGAGACGGTGTTCCGTCGATAAGGAGAGCATTGCACGCGAGGTTTATGGTAGTTCCCGTCGTCTCGGTATTTATGGAAACGAGAGAGCACTTCGAGGAAACCGCGGCGCCTTTTAGCGGGGATTTTTATGCCAACGGGATAAGGTCGTGGCGGATGAATTCTCGGTAGGCAGGCATTTTCGGTCGCTAATTAATTATCAAAGAGCTCTCCTTGTGCCGGGTGAATGCACACGCTCGGACAATGCAACTGGCATCGGGGTTGCTCGCATTGTGGCGGATTTTAAATTTGTTTTTACACCAGTTTAATAGAACCGAGGAGAAAAGACGTGTTTTAAAGAGCCGCGTAAAAGGGCCGCGTAAGCTAACGAGAGGGGAATTAATTAGCGCAAATAAAGACAGCTTTGCGTTGCTTGGGTTTTCTCGTCGTCACGACCAACGAGTCATCGTCGCAACGTTCGTGCAAATGCCTCGATCCGAGCTAAGTAGATCTGGCACACCGAAAAGAGAATCGTTCCGGCTAAGGTAGTTGAAAGAAAATTTATTTTCCTATTTTCGCCATGGCGATCGCGTGTAAATGAAACGGAGAAAGAACGTGTTTCGTTTTACATTAAACCTAACCCAACCTAAACCTAGAAACCTAAACCTATCAATGTTGAAAGAGTAGATTTTTAATTTTTAAATAAAAATTCCGCGTTTGAGTTTGTCACTTTGTCCACTTGCTTTGCGATTTGTTTTTTAATATAGGAACTCGTGGTTTAAAAAATTTTTTAGTTTATTTGGAAATTTGGTTAATAGGATTTTTCGTTGTCTGATCTCTAAGAGACGCTCTATACCGAGTAATGATTTTTTCAAATATTCCTGTTCTTCAGTGGCCACTCTGTGCAATCGTGTTTCATTAAAAAAAAAATTTTTGTTATTTTATTTCTTCGTCTACCGGTCATTTGACTGGTCATGCTAGGTTTAGCGTTAACGATGGTGCAAATCGGGGAGAGAGCGTTGCAACCGGTAACGGGAAGAATTAGCATGCAGCATAAATTATACATACTTACACGGATAGGTAAAATAATGATTATTTACGTATATCTTCGAAAATGATTATTAAAATATATTTTTCGCCTCAATTTGCCCATCCGCGAAGTTGATCGGGAAGGAGATTCCGTAAGCAGGTGCATGCCCAATATTTGCCATAAAAATTAACACAGAGATTGAATGATAGAAGGAAATTAAGTTAAAATTGGCGAGAAAAAAGGAGAATTGATAGGGAGATCGGTTGGTAGAAGGAAATTAAGTTAAAATTGGCGAGAAAAAATAAGAATTGACGAAAGATCGAATGGTGGATGGAAATTAAGTTAAAATTGGCGGGAAAAAATAAGAATTGACAGAGAGATCGAATGATAGAAGAAAATTAAGTTAAAATTGTGGAGAACAAATAAGAATTGACAGGGAGATTGAATGACAGAAGGAAATAAAATTAAAATTGGCGAGAAAAAATAAGAATTGACAGAGAGATCGAATGATAGACGGAAATAAAATTAAAATTGTGGAGAAAACATAAGAATTCACAGAAACATCGAATGATAGAAGAATATTAACTTGAAATTGGCGAGCAAAAATAAAAATTGACAGGGAAATCAAATGATAGAAGGAAATTAATTTAAAATTAGCAAGAAAAAGTAAGAATTGTCAAACAGACCGACTGACACGAAGGAAATTAGCAAGGAAAAATAAGAAAGGAGGATAAAAGCGTGGAAAATGTTCGCGCAGTGTATTTCCCATCCGTGGTCTTGATTCGCGTGATTTCGCGTCGTTGATCGATTATCCCATTGATAAAAATGTACAAATGGCATCGGCAGGATGATTCGAACGTATATAACATTGTACGATCGTTTCTTTTCGAGCGCGAGGAGACGAATGTATCCTGGATCGTCGAATCGACTACCGTCCACGGTGATGGATCGATCGATCTCGCTGCTCGATCGTCGCAGCCGGCGCGATAGATTTCAGCGGAGATTGGAGGAAGAAGGAACGGATACGCACGCGATCGCGTCCAGTCGATTGCATCGGGTGCTTTCACTCGTTGCGTTATCTCCTAATCGACTAAAACGAACGACGTTTACCGCTAGTTTTACGGAATCACGTGCACCTACGTCGATTTATTAGCCATCCAGCTTTTTCCGCCGTTTAATAGATCGATGGCTGTACGATATTCATTTGTCCGTCCGGCCAAGAGTCTCATAGAAAAACTCCATGCTCGATCTCTACCAGCCGTTCGAAAACTCGTTAAATCTCTTATTTACGACCACCGGTATGCGTGCGTTCGTAAAATTCGTCTCACTGCTAGGCCGGTGATCCATTAAATATCTAATTACCTTCTTACGAAACTCTGTTAAACGTTTGGGCCTAGGAAAATAACGCTTTCGACGTGTACGCGAGTGTATAGCAGGTAACGCGCGGATTTACGACGCCTGTCTGATGCCCAGTCGAATGTGGGACGAAAATGGAGAATCGCGAGGTATCGAGGAAAACGAATACGAATTTTACGGTGATTCATTGGTCACGTAGATTGACAGTTTTACGAGATGGGAGTAGATCTCAGGCGGAAAATTACTTTTCGTCATGCGCCATGGGAATTCTCGGTCAACGTCCAATGAGGGGACCCACCTCTCGAGATCCCTCTTTGGTCATTTTTCACACTTATTATACGATACGCGATTTTCGCACAATTCACGGATATTAATATTCATATATGAATACTAATACAGGAGGTACCAATACGAGGTATTCGTAGATGCCGATATCCTGGATACCATTGCTAGTTACTCATAGATAAAAGTGCAGGAGACACTAATGCTCATAATTCAAAAATATATATGAATATTAATACACTGGATACCATTACACGTCAGTCATACCAATGTATCACAGATGCCTATATATACTCGACACGGATATATGAATACCAATACACTAGGTACCAATACTTACGACTTCGACTCGGGAGCAAAATTCCAGATTTCTCGGGATTTTTTAAGAAAATGAAAAATGTGCCACGTGGAGAGACGCGCTATAATTAATCGGTGGTCCCGCGAGAGGCATGGTTGGGCCGATTGGACGAGCGCGTAATTCGTCGGTGGAAGAAGAAGGATACTCTGCTGGCGAGTGCAGGCGGCGCAGGAGTAGGAGGCGGTGGAGGACGACGAGGAGGACGCCGAGGAGGACGCCGAGGAGGACGCCGAGGAGGAGGTGGAGAAGGAGTAGGAAGGCAGGCATAATGGTGGTCACATGCCCGGGGGCGTCCTTGCTTCGTCCGCGGAGAAAAGCGAGAAAAGAGACGGAGGACTGGCGAACAGAGACAACGGCCCACGGACGAAGAAAGAAGGAAATAACGCGATGTTTTTGTATCATACGATATACAGACTGCCGGCATGGCGGACCGGTATACGCCCGCGGCGTCCAGCAGGATGTAACGAGGAGAGTCCGAGTGTTGCCCGTGGGTCCACATATTTTAGGGAGAAGTCGCTCTCCCTCCACCCCTTTGCCCTCTGGTTTGGCCCTACGTGTCTTTGAAACGGGTCGTGTCGTGCCCAAGGCGAGAGCCTCGCTTCCCCTCCTCTCCTTCCACTCTCCTTTTGTCTCTCCTTCCCTCTCGTTTTTCCTTGCATATTCCTCCACCCCCTCTGTCTTCTCTCCTTTCACGGTCCGAGTTCTATTAGTTCGATTAATTCGCCTTTCCATCGGTGTACCGCGTTCCTCCTTCGTACTACGACGCATCCACGCGAGATCCTTGAACCGGTGGGCGTATCTGGGACCAAGGATCGAGCAGCAGCGTCGCGAGACGTCGCACCTGGACCCAGTCCACTGAAAACGCTATTTTATTAGCCACTCATCCTCGCTCCTACGCCGCGTTTCTTCCATCTTTAACGTAAAAATCGTAAAAAACCGGTGTTTACGACGACGTAGTGGAACGTAGTCGTAATTGCGAGCTCGATCATCCTGGCAAGCGTTTGCCTGACGATTCCTTTCCGTTACGTGGCTATTTTAATTTCCGAGTCCCGAATGACCGAGGAAACCACGTCGCTAGTATGACGTACCTGTATACGTCGCACGCGTGGAAAATTACGAGCCCGCGATTGCGCGAGGTCTGGATCTGCGAGGAGATAAAGACGTCAGGGAGATCCGGGGACCGTGGACCCCCCGGAACGCACGGAATGGCGAAAAAACGCGAGTGGAAGGACTGTTGGTCGGTCGTCGAACGAAATCGCGATGCATTAAATCCGATTTAAGGGGCACCGCGGTCGCGAGAGGAACCCCGGCTTCGTGACCGATCCTTGCCTCTTCTGAAATTCGAAACGGTCCCGGTAAGAAGCATCCAGGGTATAAAACATCGACGAGTATAGCGGGGAAGAAGTAACATCTTGCTCCGAGACACTCCGCTGCTCTCGGCTCACTCTCCGCACAGCCAATAAACGGAAGCATGCTTTTGCCTCCTTGCTACGAGATCCTTCTTGGAACCTCGCGATCCAGCGTCTCTCGACATCTGCAACGTCAGATGATTCACGGATAAAATGAAAAAGGAATCAGATGATAAGAAAAAGGAGAAGGAATTCATCGATGTATCGCTGACTTTTAGAGTGTTAAACTTGTGGTTAAAACTTTCGTGGTTGATGGTACCCCGTTTGGTAAATTTTATATCGAGGCAAGAATTCTTCGAGTTTGCTTGTATTGTCGATAATATCAGTGGCAACAAGGTTTAATACGAACAAAATTCGTAGAAATTCTAAACAGTTGTATAATTTTATATCAGTGAGTGGTCGATACTAAACTCTTCTGCAATGTACAGTTGCCTATTATTAAATCCTAGTACGAAGCAGATATAGAGATATAGCAATTCCAAGCTTTTCGAGTATTTTTCTAAGCTTCGTGATACCATTTGTGGTAAAATAGGAAAGAAAAATCTCGCCTGTTTCATTTCGATATTTCCAGAGTAGTTACTCCTAATCTAGTTATTGCCTCGTATTCTTTACTTAAGTTTCGAGTAAGTGCTAACTTAATTACCAAGTGTCACTCTGTATAAACATTTTTCAGAATTCGACAATATATATTCCAAAGTCAATTTATCGTAGAATACAATGACGTATAGTATACAGGGGGCTCGCATATGCAGACACATAACGAAAGAAAAAATTTAACACGTTGACTATCGTGGTAGTCAGTAGTAACGATTCTTTGAAAATTAATGTAAATTAATTTAAATATATTTCTTCCCCTCTTTCATCATATTGTAATAATAATAATAATTCATCGTTTTCTAAGAATAATAAAAATTTTATTATAACCAGAGTGCACTATAATAGAAGTACATGACAGTCAACGTGTCAATGCTGTGGAAGTAACGACAATATGCCAGTTATGGTTTTCATCTCTCGGGTTAGAATTAAACTAACCTAAAAGCCCGAGTTCGCACCAGAGAATATCGTCTCGAGGTTTCCAAAATGGAGGAATATCGATGCACTCGGCATCCCCGTTGCACTCTAACACAACGTACTCGAATGAATAAAGAGAAAAAAAATAAATGCGGGGCCCGGAACGCCGAGGACCCCAAGCCTCACGGTGTCCACGCACCCACCCTTCCTCTGCCGATCGGCAACTTTGGTCCCGGGGACGCTGATCGACGACGGGAACGTGCACCGGGCTCGCATGTACGCCACCGTGGTCGAAGGGAAAGGAAGGAAGGTAGCTCTGGCGAACTCGGTCTTTCTCTCGGCTGGTTACGTGACCTCTCGTGGGTGTATGTTTAACCTTTTCGATGGCAGTCGGCAAAGAGAGGAGTATGGCCGGCGGCCCCCGACCTCCCCCTCCCGCCCACCGCCACCCAGGCGCCCCGCCAACCCCTCTCGATCCCCGGATACCGAGAGCCTCCGACGATCACCCACGCAAGCGAATGTAAATTACCGCAGGCTGTGAATCATTTTGAGAAGATTCCAGACAGCCCCCGGGCTCCTTCTCTTCGAGTCTGCCTGCGATGCCCCTTTTTCTCTCTTTCCTCTCCGTCCTCGTCTCGCCTTCGCGAGCTTACGTAAGCCGGAGAAACGCTCCCTGAGAAAAGGCAGGCGGCTCCCATAGATGGCCGTGGGACGTGCTCTGGGCCTTAACTCCCACCTAGCGCGACCGGGCCCCGCCAATAACGTTTATTAAGCGCCTTTGGCCGCTCTTTCCCATCCTCGCGAGGCCCATCGCGGGTACCTCGTATCGGTTCGCGATTTTGCTTGCTGATCTTGAAATTCCAAAATTAACGAAGTTGACAGAGTTCTCGTAAGACCACGGAACGAAGTGGAGATCAAGCACGCGCGAGAGGTTTATGGTAGCTTCTTTTGAAAACGAGTAGAACCAGTCATCGGTCAATTCGACAATGCGAGCGTGAAATACGCTAGATCGCGTAGGTGGAACTCGGAAGATCGGTCGGTTCAAGGATCGAGGGTGAGGTCGCGACGGAGGCGGAAGCCACGTAGGGTTCCGCGGACACGCCACGTCCAGGGAACGATAACGAGTTGTCAGGAGTGGGATCGTGATCGTGCCATTACGTTAGGAACGCTCCGCGTTGGGAAGAGGATCCCGCTTCCGTTTTCTCCTGCCGGCAGCGTCGGCTCGCGTGGAGGAATCGTCACGAGAGAGAGAGGCCAGGACACGTGGAATCGGGGTAAAAGTTTTGATTATCCAGGCATCGGTTCGCGCATCGACGGACAGCACCGTATAATTATATTATTACGGTAGGCAGCGTGAACGTATAATTTTCGCGTTTTCCGCTCGTTCTTTTTCATCGCGCGTCGCATTGGTAATTTAGCGGCCATTATAAAACGAATATAAACGCGATCGGTCGCGTAGAACCGCGGTATAATGTATCGTTGTTCGCGTGCGTGGTCCGGGCTAACGACCCCGCGAATTTCAATAATTTCTTCCACCTCGTTGCGCTTGCACATCGACCGGGGCCAGCCACGTGTTCAAGTTCGATCGAGATTCCGTCGTCCCGTCGCTGTCCTCGGCCTTAACCCTTTCGATACTATGGGTGACTATAGTCACCGGCCACAAGACGCCATCAATAGATAATGACGGGTAACTATAGTCACCGACCATAAAAATTGAGTAAAAAATTAACCCGTTAGCTGCCACGATCCCCATTTGGGGATTTTGGAATTTTAAGTACACCACTCGGCGCGAAAAATATATTTGGTACGCCTGACAGTTTAGTTTTATTCTATATATATCAATCAATATTGTATGTAACAGAAAATGTGTATTCTGTGCTTTGTTTCGATACAACAAGCGAACAAATTTGAAATTCGCGTGTAAGTTGAGCGAAACAGAATTGTTATATTTGAAGCATTATATTTTTGGTTTGGTTTTTATATTATAATGAAATTACATAAATATGTAATTTGGAGGTTATAGTAACGATTTGTTACTTACTCAGTCTTTTGTTTTTTATTGAAATGATTTTATTGATCATTTTATAACGATACCTATTTCGGGACATTTTTAAAGATATCAAATATTTTCGAAACAAAATGTAATTTGAATATAATTATACTGTTAACTTTTTATGCATATATATAGCTTATCCGGTTAACAATTTCAAAAACAGAAATTTGGCAGTTAGTGGGTTAAAACAAGTACTCTTAGCGTTCCTCTTACAAGGAGAGTGCAAGTTCTTCGGGTCATATATTTAGTTGAAACTTTGCAGATTTATAGATTTAGTCAGTTCAAGAAAATGTACCATTATAAGGATAACTACTCGATAGTTTTTGATATATTTGTAGTCACAGTTATAGTTACAGTTATCGATAGTATCAAGTGGCATTGTAGCCTAACAGCAACATCCAAAAATTGCTACCAGCGTGGGAATTTTCGAATATCGCCATTAGACCACAACGGTACTTGATAAATATTCGAAATAAATCTGTAATTAACGCAATAATGAAACCCTAATCACGAATATCTCAAAAACTAATGAGTAATTACCCTCATAATTATATATTTTCTGCAACTGGATGACTAAATCTACAAACTTACTAAGTTTCAATTAAATCTATGACTCGAAGGACTCACACTTTGCTTATTAGCCCTCTATGCAAAGAATTGCAAGCACCATTGCAATGGTCAGTTTTTCCTTTTCCTTTTTTCTTCGAAAGATTTGTGTCAAAAGACGACCAAATTGCTAAAGACTGCCGATCGTAATGTTTCTTGAACTGGATGACTAAATTTAGAAACTTACAAAGTTTCAATTAAATCTATGACCCGAAGGACTTACAGTTTGCTTATTAGTTCTCTTCGCAAGGAATTGCAAGCTCTATTGCAATGGTCAGTTTTTCCTTTTCTTTTTCTTTTCGAAAGATTTGCGTGAAAAGACTAAATTTCTAAAGACTGCTGATCGTAATGTTTGCATTTTTGACACGTTGCTTTATTTTACAGAGACTTCGGAGAGACTTCGGGACGACACCCGCCGTGGCGAAAGGATTAAGGGTTAAAGTTGCGGGAGAAAGGCAGAGAAGTTGCTTCGAGGTCGGTAAGTTTGAAAGTCGTCGGCCATTTTCGTCTTCGTTTTCCGATCCACGACGGTCCTCCTCTTCAATCGTGTGCGCGATCGACGTCGCGGTTAGAGGGTGAAATCGGCGGGTCTCTCTTTACACTCGGCTGTCGTCGGAGCGTTTCGACAAAGGAGGCAAAGCCGGAGCACGGGCGAAGAAAATTACAGTGTTATAACGCCGGTTTATTTTATCGTCACCGACGGCTATAATTCAATCCGTTCGGTGAGTTTAACGAGGAGGCTTAACCGCAATTAATCTCGCACACTCGTCTAATAATTCTCCCATAACCACTCCATTAACCGGCACCGGCGGGCCACGCCGTGCTTTTAAACTCAGCCGCTCGCGTATTTATCGTCGCGCGTTTCCCCGCGTGGCAAACGAGATTTACACGCGCGAGTCAAAGTTCCGCCTCCGTCTCGGCGCCAGCTACGCGGCTTCGGGATCGAGAAGCGCGAAGGTGCAACTTTTCCGAATTTTCGCTAGCAACTTTGGCGGTAATTACGTTGCCCGCTACGGCAGCCATTGCAGCGTCGTGCCCCGAATGGATCTCGATCGACTGGGATCCGCGTGAACGAGCGAACGGAATCGCGCGATTTTAATCGCGTTATCGCTCGCTCGCAGATCGCAGATACAGATAAATCGATCGGATCCGCGATGGAAAGCGAGAGTGAGGAGGATCGAGAGGGATAGAAACAGGTTTATACCTGCGCTACTCGAACTCGAATAAATGGTGGACGGGACGCGGCGTTTTATTTTTCCGTTCTTACAGAAGAGCGCACAGCAGCGATAATTCAGGCTCGTTCGAATGCGGAGTTATTAAAAACAATTGGCATGGAAAATTGCGCGGAAGCCTGCTCGTGTGCATAACCGCGAAACGCGGTCGGACTCGGTGGTCCGTGGCCGATTCGTTCTCGCGGAAATCGATGGGACCAGCTCGGGAAGCGATCGAGCGTTTCCGCGAATCCTCTCGCGGGTGGAGCGTCACGAGGATCTATCCGAGCCGTGCATCGGTATCTTTTCATTGGGCGCGAACGCTGCCGCGTGACGCGGGGATCGATCGGCGATCGCGATTAAGACTCGGACGGAAAGAAGTGGAAGCGACCAGGCACAGAAAAGGAAGAAGAGGAGGAATGGTAGGAAGGTGGAAGGCAGTCGGGGAAACGTAAAGCAGCCCGTTCCCTTTTCTTCCGTCCGTGAAGTCTGCTTATAGGCAGTCGGGTCCCGGGGCGACTCGTGAAGATCGTGAAGATCGAGCGAGACGGTGATACACGAAGAAGGCGCTGGCCCGTGTTGGCTCGCGGGGGCGTTCGAGCGCTTCGAAGCGCTTGCACGCGTCGCGAGAGGGAGAGATAGAGGGAGCGAGAGAGGGGATAGTCGACGAAGGGTGCGCGACGAAGATGGCACCAGCAGGAAGGTGAACGTAGAGTGGCGTGCTCCGCGGAGCCTCGCGGAGAGAGAAAGAGAGAGAGCTGTTCTGGAGCGCTGGAAGCATCGCTGAGAACAGCGAGAGCCTTCTCTCTCTCTCTCTGTATTTCACCTTTTCCACCGTTCCTCTCTAGCTTTCACCTTCTCCGTCTCTCTTCGCGTGTCTCGCTGTCCCTCTTCCCGCCCCGGTCATCCCGATCGCGCGCTCTCCTTCTCTCGCCGGCTTCGTTTGCCTCTCACTGCAATTAGGGAATTGCCCGGGGTATCTCGCATTCATCGCAAATGCAACCACGCTGACATGAACCGCCGTGGTAAAAGTGCGCAATGGGTTATTTTCATGCATTGTTCGCGAAAACGCGGCTTCGGCGAATTAGCCGGGCTCCGAGTCGAGTCCCGGGTTATCGCGTATCCTGTTCCCGGTGGATGGCCTGGAACCCAGACTCCTCTCGCGGGGTGTCGAAACTTTCGTTTATCGACGCTCGCCGTTTCTCTTCTCCGCGATCATGGCCTCGTCCGCGAGCGTTTCAAAGGCGCGGTTCCAGCCGGTACACGGCATTCCGAATGAAAACGCCACTGTCGGTCGTTAATTATTGACCACGCGTCATCGAGAGTGAAGAAAAAAAAGCAGGCAACACGCGATCGACGTGTCGCCGATCGACGCGACGACCCGCCAGGCGCTCGAATGATATATCGCGATAGATTAACCCTTTCACGAGCGATCCGCGTTCTCCTTGACGAATCCATATTAGCCGCGGCCGTGTATCGCTGGATAATTGCGGCTAGCTGAGCACTCGGCCGGCAAAAAGGTCGCATGAAATCGTTCTTTTCCCACCGATTTGCGTCACACCACGCGCGAGACACGGACGAGAATCCGAACACGCGTACGTATAATTGTCGATGAAGACTTTACTCGTTTTTCCGACCAGGGAGTGGAGACACGGAGAATTTTCCCAAAGGTCGACGTCGAATTTTCTTTCCTTGGTCTCGAGACTGACGAAATTTGCATTTTCTTTCTGTCTCGGATAGCGAGACGTGACTCTTGCTGAATTCACGGATTTATCGATTTTTCGGTTTCTTCTACAATACACGTGGTGTTGGTTTTCCAGATCGATCAGATATACAATATCGGAAATAAAAATTTCTTTGTCGTACCAGGAAATGTCCATATTTGTGAAATGCATGTTCTTTCTGTTTCGGATCGCGAAAGGTATCATCTTTATCACTCCTCTAGGACGAATTATAGAATTTACAGAAACCTAGGATTTATCGTTTTACAGACTTTCGTTAGTAACCAAATTTCTTTGTCGTACCAGGAAGTGTCCATATTTGTAAAATGCGCTGTCTTTCTGTTTCGGATCGCGAAATGTATTTTCTTTATCACTCATCTATGGCGAATTCTAGGATTTACAGAAACTTAGGATTTACCGATTTTACAGACTTTCGTTAGCAATACAATTTCTTTGTCGAACCAGTTGTGGAAAATATTCTTATGATCATTTCCCTCTTCCTCGCAAAATATTGGTCCCTTTTTATATTATTGAGTAAGAGGTACCTGATGTAACTACATGCGTAAAATTTCCTCATGACATATTGGAATGCTCCAAAAATCGTAGCCAGTGGTTTCCTCGCTGTACCGTATATAGACTCCCCTAATCTAGGGGAAAAAATTGCGAAATCTCGAGTCACTCTCTTGGCGGGGTTGAATAAGCGTTCGCTTATTCAAGATCTGACCGAGTCATCGATTACTTTTATCTACTCGCGAAACACGCTTTCGTCGGCGGTTTCTCCCTGCCACCCTCGTTTTTCTATTTCCCCGACGCGGAGGATGCAGCCCGACCCCCCGGTGCCCGGCGACTTTTTCTTCGACACCCGAGGCGTCGGTGGTGAGACGGCCGCGAAAAATGGTCGCGCGCTCAGGTACTTCATTAATATTTCATTTCGTTGCTTATCGTTACCGCGGAGCCGCGCCGCGGAGGCGCGCCCCAGGGCATCGTTACTCCCTCCAAGCGAGCATACAAGTCGGGCGAGAAGGTGGAGGGCGAGAAAGGCCGAGGGAAAGGGCCATGGAAAAGAAGGGAAGAGAAATATAGAGCGGCAGAACGGAGAGAAGCTACCCCACGAGCCAGGTCTCGCTGCACTTTGTTACATCGAAAGACGGAACGTGGCCCCGGTCGCGGTTTCTTCGCCCCTGAGGAACAGGGACAAACTTTCCGCGCGAGATCTATCATCGCGCGAGGATCCTGGATCCTCGCAACCCCCTCGGATTCACCTCGTGACAGACTTTTGACGAATTTTTAATTTTAACTTTTATGCCAGTTTTTGCGTGAGAATAGGATTATTTTCTCATCCTTTGGTTCGATAAGATAGGACCGATCCTGGATATTTCCAACCTCCCAGTTTGATAATATTTGGATTTATCAGATCACAGGTCACTGATTTAGCGTTTTATTTATTTATTTATTTATTTTTTCATGTGAATTTTGGTGTCAGAATTGTATTATCTATTACGATGAGATCTTGGAACCCCTCGAATTGGCAGTGTTTGGACCGATCTCTGTTAGTTTCCTAGTGCATCGTTATAATTCTATCGATGAGTTCAACGAGTTACTGTGTTGGATTTTGTTATCGGTGTGCGAATAGAAATATTAAAATTTATATTTGTTCCTTATTCTTATTCTGATCTATCACAGAACGAGGAGCTCGCAAATTCTTGAGCTTGGAAGTGTTCGAACTGACCCACGGAGTGTGAAGGATTTCGTATAGTTTAAGTTTTTCTACAATTACTTTATCAAATTTCAGGAGTAGCTTAGAATTTATTCCTCCTGAAACTATTTTCCCAAGTAACAGAAACCACAGACTAACACTAGGTCAAATAATCGATGGATGGCAAAACGAAAGATACGAAATAACTGAGTATACGTATAATAAAAAACGAAAGAACAAATCATTTGATCAAAATTTCACCACTCAAATTCATTATTTTCGATGCAAAATTAAAAATTGATTCCCAGAAGAGAATACCCGACCGTTCTCATAGATCTCAAAGCTCCGCGGACGAAACGACACACGCGTACAGTTTGGTCAAAAAATTTCTATATCTCTGCTATATCTCTCGATCGCAAAATCGAAATGACCTAGCTCGGAACCGTCTCTCCGCTAACAAAAAGCACGAACAGCGTCCACCGTTCGTCCGAGAGGCCGCGAAGGTTCGCGGATAAAACGATAAAACAAGACTGGGATAACGCGCGGAGAGCGAGGCAGGGCTGAAAGTGCGATACGGGGAAGAAGTGGGGGAAAGAGGGTGGTGGGCTGGGGGGTTGAGGGGGTCGAGGGAAGCGAGCACGGTCCGTCGTGAAGTCGCCGCAGGCCTCACGGAGCGTATTGTCTCGCTGGATGTCCGCGGGGCAACGTGAGTCCCTCCCTGCCCCCACCACCCGCCGCGCAAGCCCTCTCTGCCCGCGGAGGGCCGCACTGGTGGGGGTGGGGGCGCTGAGGACGCACGAAGCTCGCCGCTATCTCCTCTCGTTTCCGTGCCCGCAGCGGAACGACCGTTGCTCTGCCGTACTTCGTGGTGGGGTACACCTCCGCGTCTGGTCCCGAGGGCATCTTCCACACAACGATGGGGGCCTCCTTCTTCTTCTACGCTGCATGATTCCGCGCCTTCGCCCCCGGGCTAACCGAAACGGCTCTTACGCGTGTATATGTAAGTACACGTACCAAGGTACCGGCATCTGCCTGCAGCGCCTCCGGCAAGGTGTACCTCTTCTTCATCATCTTCGTCGTCGTCGTCGTCGTCGTCGTCGTCGTCGTCGTCGTCGTCGTCGTCGTTGTCGTCGTCGGCGTCGTCGTCGTCGTCGGCGTCGTCGTCGTCGTCTCGCCGTCCTTATTCGTACCGTTCGCCACGATAATTCCGCTTTCTTCGCGTTACGGATTCCTCGCCCCTCGTCAGCCGAGCAAAATGCGTACCGGTTTTTCCTATCTCGCGATCGCCGAACGCCGCTAATCGCGGAAGTATGCGGAGGAGTTAGAGCAGGCGGAAGGATTCTGTTTCAATAGATCAGAGAAAATGGTGTTTATAGATAGAAATGGAAGTCACAATGGATTGGTTTTATTTTAGCGTTTCGTTCGTTGACCGTGTACAGTGGACTTAATTGCAGTTTACTGACCTACTACTTACAGACCTGCTTACTTTCGTTCCACTATTTTAATTATCGCTAATTGCGTATAGTAAATTTCTGTCTGTTACAGGTCTGTAGATCGTATGTAGCGTTCGTGTATCGGGTATCGATGTTTCTCTAATTGTCAATTACGTTGCTCTAATGGATCCATTTATTTTCGTTCTACCGCTTTAATTATTATTAACTGCGCATGGTCGATTTAAATTTATAGAATACAAGTTGCTAGATCGAATATCGAAGAAAGCGGTATCGAATTCGGTATTGCCTCTCGCTTCATTGGGCTCAGCTGCCTGTGCTTTTCTAACAATTACCTCGTTTCGACAAACTTATTTATTTCAAATTTACTGTTTTAATTATCATTCAGTAGGAGTAGTAAATTTGTGTATCAAATCCTATATCAAGTCCTAGTGTTCCAATCAAGTTCCTTTAGGCTACCTATGTTTTAGCCACTTATTTCGCTTTAAATTTTAGCTTGTTTCCTCTCGTGTGAAATCTGTTTGTTGCTTTTCCTTTTTCCTTCATTCTCTGATTACTTTTGACTCATTCGCAATTAGGAAAGAAAGTCTGGATGTGAAAGAAGAGAGACTGCTAGGTTTAAATGAGGGTACAAGGGCTGTCTTGAAACAGTCCTTTATGGAGTTCTTAATGATCGGTTGCGTAATCATAAATCAGTTATCAGACTAGTCTTTTAGTTTATACTTTACTCCTAGTCTCATTTAGCTCGTAATAAATATGTGGGGGGGTCCTCACCCATGGTTGTGTAGTCAGATGGTCAACAAGTATCCTAGATGTGGTGGTGGTGCTAGAAGGAATAAAAGAAGAGGGAATGGATGCGTTTCGTCCTGGGCCTATTAGCGGACTCATCACTAAGGCTACCTAGCGGGCCCTGCCTTAGACAGGGATACTATTGGAAAGTTTGGGAAGTGTATATGTAGGAAACGGGAGGTTTTTATCGAGGACTTGCGAGAAAGTCCTCGAACCCCCTTCAAGTAAGAATCCATCTATTGACAAGGGTGAGAATGGTGTCACCAGAAATATATATTTTAGAATAAAATAACATTTCTTATTCTTCATATTTGCCAATCAAACAGTATCTCTACATATCGTATTTTACAATTATAAACCCATAATCTCGATACTGTCGTAATAATAATAATAATACTATTAGCAATTAGCAAATACCAATTCCTCGCACCATTTCCGGAGTGGGCCCCTCTCCCACTCTCCCTGTTTTTCAAATTTCTCCTTTTCCCTCGGAAACGAGGATGTTTATTTCGTTACCTTTCGAAGAATTCCTCCGTCTCGTTCGCGGCGTGTTTCTATATTTAGTGTCACATGTTCCTCGTGTCTGGCCCGGGGCAAGGTACCTCTTCTTTCTCGCCTCCTTGCGTCCTGCTCGATCACCGGTCCACGCAGTCGGAGATTCATCGCGACGACGCTCGTGCCGGCGCGCAACTTTTCTCGCTCGTTACTCGTCTCAGACGCCGACACTTCGTTAAAATACGCGTCGACGAATGCGTCACCGTTCCGCGCTCTCTTATCTCCCGTTCGGAGATGGCCGACGATAGCGGACGCCGCGAGGGGCCCTGCTCCTTTCTCTCGATTCTTCCAGTGACCCCTCGAGGGCTGACCAACACCGCTCTAAATCTCCTGTGCGTGCGTTCCTGCACCGGAGAGCGCTGCTGCATCGCCCACGGCTACCAGCGCCCCTACCGGCCGTTTCTTATTTCTTCCTGCTTCTCGCTCCCCGGCGCGTCCTTCCTGCTCCGTTTCAGCGCGTCGTCGTCCACCGCCGTTCTCCATTTATATCCACGCGATTCTTATCCCGCGACGCGTCCTTTCCACCCGAGTTTCCTACCAATTTTACGCGAAATTAGCCAAATATTCTTTCGCCCTTTTCGTTACAGTGCAACCATGATGGCGGTTGCGCCCAGCATCCACGCGCTATACCATTAAGTCCTTTTCTCCTGCCTTTTTATTTTTCACTGTACATCTGCACATTCGAATTCTTCGTGTATTACATAATATTGATCTATCTTACAATGAACTGATTTTATTTTAGTTCGCTAGCTACTCCATACGTGTTCTAACCTCTTTAGGGATACTGGGACATATGCGTACGTTTCTTTAAATTAGTGTCAATTATATTTCACAGTAGAATTATTCACCATAGAATCCCTCAACAATAAAGAAATCCTTTTTCCATGTTAAAAAAATTCGTCTCTGAAGATTATGTCCTTAACCTAATCAAATCCTTAACCTGGATCTTAACCTCAAAAGCGGCAATTAACACGATGTCGAGTAAATGGATATTCGTCTTTTCGTTGGCACAAAAGTTTGATATCTGAGTCAGTTTGGTAGCGAAGAGAAGATCGGAGGAGGATTGGTAGGCTCAGCGCGAAGGATCTTTTTAGTCGGTGTTTGACGTTAAGGACGGGTCTTTGAGTCGTATGATTGGAAGATTATTAGGTGCGTTATCTACGAGTAAGACGTCGAAGTTAAATTACCAGACGGAGATAAAGACAGGCTTGCCCTCTCTAAGCGATTGTTCTCTACCCTGCACAATGATTCACTCGTTCAATATAGACAATGATCTCGGGTCGTGTGCACCTTTACGACCAAGGACCACACTGGAGAGCGGTGATACACGTTGTGTCGTTGACTTTGTCGGGAAAAGCGCGATCAATGACGAGATATCTTGCGTTGGTGAGCAAGGATAGAGCACGGATACCAGATGTGCCACTTGTTTACGATTCCTGGTGTCAGATGGAGGTTAGGGTTACTTTTGTTCATCAGGGAGACTGGTTTACCTTAGTCACGTTGGCCCTCTGCCTATAGGTAACCCTTACAGGGAGTCTTGGCTATAATCGAAAGCCTTAGGCGACTCTTTCGATCGAAGTGTTTCGTTTCGTTTCGTTCTAGGTCTAGTAGTGGACTCTTCAGTAAGGGTACCTAGTAGGCCCGGGCCTCAGGTTCGGGAAGACTATTGGCCAGTGAGAAATTCTATTTGTAGAATAAATCACGAATGTGATCGTCACATTTGGACCTATTTGTCTTTTATTTTCAGTCCTATTTCAGCTGCAGAGCAACTAGCATACTTATTTACAGTTGGTTACTTTATATCGTTACCTTACTGTATACGCGAGTACCCACTGTACTAGTCGCATTACCAATAAATATATGTAGGATATTTAAGTGTTTAACCCCTTGCACTATTTTCACGAGTCTGACTCGTGATGAAAATTTTAGGTCAAACTTGAATGTCACGAGTCTGACTCGTGATCGACGTTTCGGGTCGAACATGAGTATCACGAGTCTGACACGTTATCGACATTTCGGGCCAAACATGAATATCTCGAGTCTGACTCGTGGTATTAATCTCGGACCAAGTATGAATATCTCGAATGGACTCACGGCTATCTCGCACTCAGTCGTAAGATATCGCGTTTAAAATTCCGACACTCGGGCTCCGCTGTTCGGCTCCTTCCCCGACCATTTAGGCACACGGGTTTGGTACGGCTTTTTCCAAGTTTCGGCGTAGTGCAAGGGGTCAAGGGACACAGTTGCAAAAGAGAAATTATGAGAGCTAGGACTGTGTACGAGAAAATGTGAACTGGTTTTTGAGATCAAAAGGCACTGCCATCGGAATGCAGAACTTTCCCACAATTTCTCTCAGCTGGAATTTGAGAACTCCTACAATTTTGGGGGCAGTGACTGAACTGAACTGGGGTGGGCTTCTTCGGAGTTTCAGCATAGTGCAAGGGGTCAAGGGACACAGTTGCAAAAGAGAAATTATGAGAGCTAGGACTGTGTACGAGAAAATGTGAACTGGTTTTTGAGATCAAAAGGCACTGCCATCGGAATGCAGAACTTTCCCACAATTTCTCTCAGCTGGAATTTAAGAATTACAATTTTAGGGGCAGTGACTGAACCAGTGTCGCAACGCAAACGCGATACGCAAATTGTAATTCCTCTTTTACAGCTATGATTCATAAACACTAATATATCCTACGTATATTTTTGTCATAAAGAAATCCCAAAGTCTCCGAGTATCCCCGGTGTTCTAATTTCGATAGTGCTTCGTATAATCATCGACGAACCTCGTCAAACGTCTGGACGATGACTGGACGACAAGCTGTAAAGGTTGCGGAGCGGAATGAAATTTCGCATCGGTCATCTGTCGAACACGCGTACTTTATTACAAACATTTCTCCTGCTCGTGAGCGTGCAATTACACGCGTTACATTCGTTACACTGCCCGGCCGCACAGTGGCCACGCAGACTATCGTGAGGGGCAACGTTTTCGCATTCGCGCTAATTTCACGCGGACGAGTGCCACATCTGCGACAGGTCGTCGCGTATTCGCAATTATCACGCGGCTCGCGCGATCTTTCATCCGCCATACGGGCTATGCCCGCACGTCAGCCGTTTACCGTTGCAATTGCGAAAGCGATTAGGTCGGTTTTCTACCGTGCTACGAGCACAGATGCGTCGCGTCGCGTGATATCGGCATCCGCAGCTGATGTCGAGGCTAATCGCTTACATTAACGCTACGATCCAGACGGTGGACAGGCCTTTTGTCGCTGCCCGTTTTTACCCTCCTCGCCGATTAAACTAACGTGCAGCACACCTTGTCAGCTGGACAGTCCAACACCGTTTGCTGCAGACCCTCGTTGCACCAATCCATGCATTCACCTCCGAAGTGCCGGCAGTGGGTCCTCTGTTCCGATTTCACTGTGGACACAAGTTTCAATTTCTTTCCCCTTTTCTCCGATTATTTATTCAGAGGACTGTCTTACGAGCACGTGAAAAATCATATCTTTGGGGCACCGTGGGATTAGAAGTGTCCCACCTTTTTAATGCACCGTAATGCATGATGGGACATTTCTAATCCCATCTCGAAATATTGCAATAACTGTATGCACATTTTCATATACATATGTCCAGAGCTATATATGGATTAATTAATCCAATTTATCATTATTATTACTTACTCAAACACTTTTTATAATCGTATAGATTTTTTCCTATGGGTATTTACAAACTTTCAAAAGACAATTACGGATGATCATTGATTAAAGCTATTCCTCCCGAACAAAGCGTTTATAAGCACGTCACCATGGTTCGTTTATGAATAGAATAATAATTATAAAATAGGTTTATATTTGTATATAGGTTTGTATTCACTCGTGTTGGCAACATTTAATATGCCAGTACAGGTGCATCAATCGTTGCAAGCGGAAGGTTTATTGCGACAATATTTTTACATTAAGCGATTCTTTTATTAGTAAAAATATACCAATCTTGTTTCATTTAAAACGCAATAAAATTTCCGTGCAACATGATTCAAAATTCAAAGTGTTAACCCGCACTCGATTTTTTCGGTATACAGACATAACGATTCGAAGATTTTCTTATATTTTTCTGAGCTCAGTGATTTTATTCATTTATGCCGAAATTTAAATTTAAAAGTCACGTGAATTTCGTTTCGATATTTCCTGTGTGGTTACTTGTAATCTAGTTATTGCCCCATATTCGTTACTCAACCAGTTAACTGTATAGTATACACGTGAATTCGCAATTTTATTTCGGTGCAATTAATGAGAATACTCGTATTATAAAATAAAAAATTAGCATTTACTGTAGAAATTCCAATTTTCAGTAAGAAGTAATTAACCCTTTGCACTCGGCGATCTTTTCGTTACAGAAACATAGTAATTCAAAGGCTTTGTGCCAAAAACGGTAAATAAGAAATGCAAATTAATTGCAAGACGTAGAATTATTTTTCCTCGATATTCCACGCGTCGTTGGGCAATTTTTAATTAACAATGATTTTGATATTAATTAACAACGATTTTTAGATTCCGATTAAATGGCGACTGAGAGTCGCCTCACGAGTGCAAAGGGTTAAAGTAAATACTATTCAGGTTCTACGCCCATACTGCATCGCGAATTTCATTTCGATATCTCCTGTGTGGTTACTTGTAATTATTAATTAATTGTTAATTACACAGTACACACGTCAATTCGTAACTTTATTGACAGGAGTACTCGCGATGTAAAATAAAAAATTATCATTTACTGCAGAAGCTCCAAATTTCAGTAAGAATTAACCCTTTGCACTCGAGAGGTGACCGTCAGTCACCATTACATAAAATTTTGAAGATCGATATTAATTAATATGTCAAATTTAAGATATTATAACGGTAACGAGCTATCGAAATCAAGTAATTCTACATATTAATTATTATACGATTTCTTATTTATTACTGAAAGAAATATCGCCAGCTTTATAGCAGAAAATCTTTGAACTTCTACTCATTTTTAGTCAAAAGATCGTCGAGTGCAAAGGGTTAATTAAAATAAACAATATTCATGCCCCCACTCCATACTTTATCACTCCACGTCTAAAAAGTAAATCCTAAATAATTTATTATTCATCACTAATAAATATTTCGCCCAAAATTTTTCCCCAGTAGTAGTACACGGTTATTTATCCTCATTTTCCATTTGGTCAATTTTTAATTCCCCATTGGAGCCCGGTAAAAAAGCTGAAAAATTCGTAATTATTTGCAATCGGGTACCGTTTCGCGGAGCCAGGTGAAATAAAACGAAACCAGCCTGTTTTCTCCATACCCATAGAAACAAACAGACAGAAAGCATTCGTTTTTCAACGACGATACTTCTTCCGCGAGACTCCCATTCTTTCACGCGGAAGGAAAAAATTGAATGGAAAGATAGAACAGGAGAGCCGACAGGAGAGCGTGGCCGGGTCTGTGTAGCGACATGTCTCGTGAAAGTGCGGACAGTGACGCATGAATTAACTCGTCGGCCGTTCGTTGGAAATTCACGGCGCGCAAAAGTGAATCTCGAGAGTATTCGATTTGGCACAGTAGAAATTACGGCGTTGCGTGTGTGCCGTACCGGCGAGCGTGAAATTGCTATATCCAGTTGTAACGCACGGTTACGTTATCGTTACTGCCTCATAATTACCATCGCTCTTCTCTCTGTATATTCTACCGTGACGGGAATAAACGAAAGCGTGCCGTTTCCATGCCAGCTCGCGGACATCGATAAAGAACTCGCGCGGACCATGCAAATACGTAAATTACGCTGCAAACGAACCGTACGTCGGGGCCCCTTTCAGGAACTGCTTATTACCGCCCGGCCGGGAATAAATATAATACTTAGGCCCGGTATTTAGCAACGAAAATCCCCTCGTTTAATCACCGTTACACGTGCTCGAGATACAAGTCGGAAATGGTATTTAATCGCCTGACCAACTTACCCACGCTGCAACACGTGTCACTCGATTGTGGACACGTCCCACCGACCACCGAGTCGTCGCATTTCCACGGATCCAGGCAATTCTCCCGTGGACATATGCTGTTTGCCGTCGCGTACTCTGGAAACAGGATATTAACGTTATCAGCGCGTGCGCACGCTGTCAAGAACTCTCCAACGATCGTTGCCACGACGCTTCCACGATGATCCGAAGGTTTTGACAGGCCTTTGGGGTCAGCGAAGCGAACAGAGGAGAGAAGGGTTGCGGAGGAGGGTTCGACAGGGTGAATATATCCGCGAAGAAGGTCGCTCGTTCTTCCAGCGATCAAAGGCTAGCTATTTTCCGGTCCCCGAGTGCAGGGTAACTCGTAGCAGAGGTTAAACATCGGGTGACAGAGATCGGGTCTTCAGATCGAATTTACATGGGAATTTTCATCGAATTCGAGGATTCTTTTCCAGTAGGTTCTGTTATCTTCGGTACTTTGAGGTTTCAGTGTCGCGTGGGTCGCGTGAGTGTGGGGCCTTGAGAAGCGAACCACCTTGATTTCTATCGCTCACGAAGGAATGCGTGACGGATAGAACAGCGGTTTCTTGTGAAACGGTGTCGTTCCGTAGAGGCGAAGGTCGTTGGCACTTTTTCCCGAAAGAATCGTTCATTTTTATGGAAATCGGTGATTAGGATACTGCGAAGATCGAATTTTAATGGGAGAATTGTTAGAGTATCGTGACATGTCTGTTTAGGACTCCGGATATAGTGTCTTAATAAATTTACCAAATTTATTCGATGATAGCTAGATTAACTGTAGGAAAATGTTATGGCAATAATACGTCAGAAGACTCCTTCTACTTTATATGGTTCGCATAACTGTATTAATCGTGTAATGACCAAAGTTAACGAGCTTTGCGATCATTTAGGCTTCTTCTCTCATCCTACTTTCTTGCGAAAAGTGAATAACAGAGTAAGGTTACTAGAACTTACGTAACTCGTATAAGTATGTAACTATAGTGGATGTTGGCTATTTTTCGTAATACTAATTACACGGTTTATAAGATTTTTATATAGGTATTCTCTGTATCATTTGTGCATAAGGGGATTTTAATAAATAAATAAATAAATTGTTTGTAGTCATCATGTATGCAAAATAGGAAGTGATAATTTCAATATTTGTGGTTTCAATCAATGACTACTATCTGGGAAAAATTTAATTTCGAATTTTAAAGCATCGTGTAATAACTCTATTTTTCGTCGGTAATCGCACAAATCGCGAAAAATGGTACCACTGTAATTAGGAGATTTCATCAGAAAGCTAACCGTTAATTATCATGTCTGAGGGATGCAATTTTAATTCAAGAATTTTTAAGTATAGTAATAACTCCGTTTACATCTCGATATATTCTTACCAAATGTATTCAATTTCGCGTTATTTTTCAGTCATCGCGTTTGCAACATGGGAAATGGTACTATTATTAAGAAATTTTGATGATTAATCTCCGATCGATATTTTTAAAAAATTCGAGCTTAATTCGAGAATTTTTAAGCACCGTGACAATTTCATAAGCTTCTCGATATCTCGAACGTTTCCAAATACACGTTGTACTTTACTCCAGTCATTGCAAATGCAAAATGGTACCAATGCTGCTGTTAGGAGAATCATTTCGATCCTTGATTATAAATCACTGTCTCTAAGGAATTAAAATTTGGCTTAGGTATTTTAAAGTACCCTAACGACTGTATTTACTATCGAGTCATGCGTTTCTTTCCTCGAGTCGTCACGAATGCAGAATGGTACCAATACCACCCCCGATAAAATGGTTTTAAATGATAAACAAAAGTCCCAACTATTTTTATTTTACACTACGCTAATTTAATACTGGATTTATGACCACAACTAAAGAAACTATTGTCATTATGTTATAATGTATTATGTTATAATTCGCACACATTTTATGGATATGCGAGTTGAACTATTTAAAAAATTCTTGAGAGAGGGAAAAACGAAAGAAGGGAAACTTCAAAGAAAATGGAATAAATGAGAATATTGAAAAATTAATAATAGGAGGTGTCCAGAAATATATATCCTCTTATTACGTTTATTTTCTCATTAAAAATTTCCCTAATTCATCTACCCCAGTCATCAAGTGACACTTACGTTAAAAGAAAAATCGGGAAGTCGAGTGACCGAAGCCATAACTTCGAATACAGAATCTTGACAGAATTTCGAATAAAAAGAGAGTATTAATACTTATATTAAAAGAAAAATCAATAAGTAGGGCGACCAAAGCCACAATATCGAACACAGAATTTTTATTAAAAAATAAAGAGATAGTGTTAACACTTATATCTATATAAAAAAAAAGAAAAATCGGGAAGTCGAGTGACCAAAGCCATAACTTCGAATACAGAATTTTGATAGAATTTTGAATAAAACGATAATGTCCATATTTATATGAAAAGAAAAATGGAGAACTCGAGCAACCAGAATCACAACGTCGAACACAGAATTTTGATTAAAAAATAAGATAGTGTTAACACTCATATCTATAAAAAAAAAAAAATAAAAAATCGAGAAATGGAGTGACCAAATCCACAACGTCCAGTAGATAATTTTAAACAAAAAAATAAAAAGATAGGTTATTTAGGCTAATTAGTACGAAGCGGATGGATGCGATCGTTAGATCTCTTTCTTACCAGCGGGGTGCAAGAGGGTGACGAGGATGATGAGGAGAGCAGTGAGGCAGAGCTTCATGTCGGCGATGATGAGCGGAGGAACGCGTGCCTGTTTGACAGTCGACGTTTCAATGGTCTCACTTTCCCGGCCGTGGCATTATATAAACGTAAGCGACCAGCGTCGCGCGGCCACGCACACGCGCGCACACGCCCGCCCATTTCGTCGTCGTGCATTTCATTATCTCTCCGGGACCGATGTGCGAACGCGTTCTCGGCTCTGTCTTCGAACGGTTCCATCGTTCGGCCACGGTGATTTCCGCGTTCAAGCGCGTCTTGGTACTTCCCCTCTCTGTGCAAACAATCCACGCACGTACACGGCTCGTTAAACGCGTTCTCCACCGGATTAACCCCTCGCACTCGGTCTTTTTTGAAAAATAATTATTCGAAAATCTACCAAAATGGCGAAGATACTTTCGAAACAGTATAATAGGAAATCGAGTAGAAATTAACACGTAGTATTATTTCATTTCGACATTCCACGCCTTGTTACGTTATTTCGTATATTAATTAACGTCCATCTTCGAAATTTAAGGTTAGGTTTAGGTCTACGTTCTTCACCGGATTAACCCCTCGCATTCGGTCTTTTTTGAAAAATAATTATTCGAAAATCTACCAAAATGGAGAAGATACTTTCGAAACAGTATAATAGGAAATCGAGTAGAAATTAACACGTAGTATTATTTCATTTCGACATTCCACGTCTTGTTACGTTATTTCGTATATTAATTAACGTCCATCTTCGAAATTTAGGGTTAGGATTAGGTCTATCTTTGCACCTGGCAAAGGATTATCGTAATTAAGTCGTAAAGTACAAACTTATTGGTTAAATACTAAAATACAAGAAAAAGCACGTTTCGGCAATATTCTAAACCAATTGTAAATTATTAAAAAATTCTTATTTTATAAAACTATACAGCGTTCATAGCTCAGATTGAATGGTTGTATGAGAACCCATATATGCGTTCATAGTGCTCAAAGGGTTAAACGATTTAGGGTTAATATCCGACGAGTACAGGGATTCCTATAAAATAATAAAAAATATTTTTCAGCCGATATTACGTATGTATATATACCTTATTTTTGTATTTTGTAAATTTCAAATATGTATTTCAGTCGTTCCCGAGATTATCCTTATTACTTTCATTGATATGGCTTTTAGTCGAAAATATTTCTTAATTATTCTCATTTAAATCTTCGAAATTTTGTGCACGATATAAAGTATTCAAGATTGGCTGAATTTTTCTAAAATCGTTCAAAGTTCAAATATTTGTGCTCCTGTTTACTTCATCTTCGAATCAACTAAATACAGTTCGACTAATTATCAGTATGGATTAATTACGAACTAATTCCCGCTTCGGAATATTTTTTTGACTCCCATGCAAGGTATATTCAAATATCACACGAATTCTACATTCGTTGTCAAATTTTTCCCCAATTTCTTTTACGTGTCTTCAACGCTTGCGTCTTACATTATCTACAATATCATCCGTGAAACTCAAACCTAATGTACATTCAATATTTCGAATCTTCCAATTCCCGATATCTTCGCCTAAGTCGTGAGAAATAACATTTTACGTAAATACTCAAGCTAAAAATCTTTTTCCTATGCTCTGCCAATCAATCTGCCTCTGCAAACACGAATCCGCGGAGATTTAAAAAATCGGCACGGTAAAAGTTTCGAAGTCTGAGAAGCGTGGAAGCATCGCGGGACTTTTTCCACGCGGCCATAAAATCGCCATCAATTTTCCAAGCGCGTCGCCTATGATCGGACCTTGATCCATGCACTCGCTCGAGGAAAGATTAATGAGCCTCGTCTCGACGCGGAGCAATGTTATCCGAATTGTGCCGATAAAAGGTTTGCCGGTGATTTATGACCGGTGTGCTGCCGCCTCGTTTAATGGAAGCACCTCGAGGAGTCGGTCATACCTGCGACGATTGTTCCGGCCACCTTTTTAGATAGCAGTCCTCGGTGGTCCAGCCCTTTGGACACTTAGCCACCTACTCTCTGTGTCAGATATACATTTAACCCTTTGCACTCTATTTTCTATTTCTTATAGTGTTATAGTGAAACCGTGTTATAGAATGCCATGTTGTAGGAGGGCTACCTGTACTTCGAGGGAAGGAATTAGTCAATTCTTTCAAATAATTTTGTTGATACATAAATAGAGTCTGATCCTAATTTGTTTCTTTTTACCCGTACATGAGGTTCCAAAGAATTCGCATCATCATTCATGGAAAATGGTTCGTCATAATCAAGTAATGTCTTCCTTTTTCCTCTTTCTTCTTTATTTTCAAGTAATCGTTCGGTAGAATATTTTTCATTAATGAAGATAAGGTCGACGATATTTTTGTGAATCATGTATTTTGGTAAATAAGAAATCGTGTACAATTTAAGACGTAGAATTATTTTACTCCGATATTCCACGTGTCCTTGGATAATTGCAAATTTGATATTTTAATTAACATCCATCTTTAGAATCTGATTAAATGGCGACCAAGATGCGTCTCTCGAGTGCAAAGGGTTAAGTTATTCGATGACTCCGTCAGGACAACCCCATAAGAGCTACTTCCGCTTATCGTGCCTTTCCGGAGGCTCCATGTCGTGTGCTTGTTAGCGTTAGAGAATACGTCTTCACGAGATATGTCACTAAAATTGGCGAAAAAGTTTACACGGTTCACGCGGTTATCTTATCCCTTTTGCGTGACGAACAAATATTTTTCTAGAGATAAATACCCGGCTCCGTGGCTCGCAAAAGCTTTAACAATGCTTGTCTGTGCTGATTCGCAATATTGCGCAGCGATAGCGGGGAATTTTCTTTAAACGCGTTTTCCTTATTCGCGTGTTTGTCCAGCGAAATTCGTTGACGTCATCCGGTCTTTGGGTGAGAGATAGAGAGAGAGAGAGAGAGAAAGACAGTCGTTTCTTCGAAGAGTTAGCGAGAACGAGTAAACAAATAATAAGGAATTTTCTCTTGGATACATATTTACTTTTTTAATAATTTCGACTTTCCTGGGGATTTGGGATGTTTCTTCAGTTTATTTTCAGCGAACTTGTAGAGCACGTTAAACGCCACGCCGGTCCCTAGGGACTTTCCGTTCAGGCCCGCGCGACGGCTAACTATGGCGTGAACGGAACGGCACGTAAAACCAGCGTGGTGTTTAACCCTTTGTGGACGACATCAGTTTGGCATGAGGTACTCATATATGCGTTCGGCGAAAGCAACTGATAGGGCCAAGGGACCTATAGTCCCTATATTTATAGTCCCATATAAATGTGTTCTACGTAAACGCGTTGCTATGGCCGAGAAACACAAAATTGCGTCCACTATTGCGACCCTAGGACTACATAGCCCTAGTTAAGCGGTGGACTGTTTTATGTCCTTATTGCCAGTGTCGCTATGAATAAAAATCTACGTCCCGTTCCGTTCCCTTCACAGATAACCGTCATGCGGGCTCTTCCGGGCCCCACGGACCGGCGAGGCCTGAACGGAAAGTCCCTAGGGACCGGCGTGGCGTTCAACGTGCTAAGTAGAAATGAGCGCTGGTAGTTTTAAGTAACTATCGTGGCTCGGGCCCACCGTACGATTTACTCAAAGGGTTAACGTGTTAATAAATCTCAATAAGAATTTTTATTCTTGATTTTATTCTTAATTTCGGAATGGTGTAAGCGCAGACTAGAGTTTTCCTGTGACGCGTACTGCACATGGTGGATTGCCAAAAACAGCGTGTTCCTTCGAACTCTTCGGCAAGGTTATTATAGGCTCTATGACACCAGCCCATTGCGTCAGTTAAGCTAACTTCGAGGAACCATCCAGCTTATCAATTTTCTTCGAAGCAGAGATAGGTCCCAATGCAGGGTGACGCCATTCAAATAAAGATTCCTCTTATAATACGTCGTCATGGAATTCTTATCTATAATCTAGAGCTCGTTATTCCATATTATGTGAATTTTTCCAGCTCTTTAAATCGACTAATTCGCGTCACCGTTCCAAATTTGGAAATTGTCAAAAGCAATTCAATCGTTCCATAATTCACCCGTTCCACTATCAATATTACTGTACCAAAATGGTAACAGCAAACCATAATCACATTTCAACCCAAATCTTCGTACCCCAGTCTCGAAACTCAATCTATTCTTTGCTACCAAGGCTTGAAAAATGAAGCTTACAATTAGACGTATCCAAACGATCATTCCAAAATTATCGCAACGATGGATGTGACAAATGATCGCGCGATGAACCCCAGCGAAGAAGAGAGCAATGAAAACGCAGCGAAAGTCAGAAAGGAACACTCAGTACTTTATTGTTAATCATTTCAACGTATACTTGAATCCATCTTAAGAATTACAGAAAGGTGCGCGCAGAGGGGAACGTTTGAACGCTTCACTCCGTTTGGCACTTTACCAACAGCGAACCGTGTACCTGTTTCTCTGTTCCCCGGCGACCATCGGGACGCTTTGTAACGGTCCATGTGTTTGACACCGTCACGCGACGATCACCATAGATCCCGACCGTCGACAGGTTTGATTGCGTTTGCTCGCGTTCAAACGTTCCGTTTTCGTTCTGTCCACGGGTCCGAGGCGACAGGTGCCTAGGATATCGGGCTCGATTCCTCTGGAAGCGTGACAGCGATCGTTGTGCCTCTCTCGTGGACTCTCTGCCCTTAACGGTAAATCAAAGGAAGGAGCGTGATGATTATGCGTTTAGGTTCTCGCGAAGAACAGAGTTTCTCGGGTTCTCGAGTCTACGCCCGCTAAAGATCGTCTCGCTTTCGAACGGAAAGGAATACAATGGAACGATATAAGTACTTTGCTACGTACGACGGGCTTCTTCCAATGTACAAGTAAGTCGGGATTTTCACGGGGCTGGTGCCGTCGTTGCAAAAGTCACCGAGGAAGAGGAAGATGCATAGCGCAACGGAGGTCTCAACTACGCGAGTGTTATATGAAAAGAGGTTAGGAAAAGGACCCATGTCTCGTCTCGATTGCTTCTAGAAACTCATAGTAACGCGTTCACCATTGTACTAAGCCTGTTACTGGTGACAGCTGATTTTAACCATTTGCATCGTGACTCTATTTAACTCTATGCCGTCCAGTGACACCAAGTTGGTGTCATGCGAAAACTATCGAACAAATACCGGTGATATCACGTTGGTATCATGCACAAATGATAAGTCAGAGTCAAACAAAAGAATCCCAATTAGACGTATTGACGGCATAGTGTTAATACGTTCAATGCAGCGCCGATTTTGCTATACTTTCCGCTCAGGCTGCAACAATTGAGCACTAGATGCCGAGCGCTCAAGTATGCCAAAGAGTACGAACAGAAGCCTGTCACTGGTGATAGCTGATTTTCACGTTTAACCGTTTGCATCGCGACTCTACTTAACCCCATACCGTCCGGTGACACCAAGTTGGTGTCATGCGAAAATTATCGAGCAAATGCCGGTGATACCACGTTGGTATCATGCTCAAATGATAAGTCAGAGCCAAACAAAAGAACGTGATACAATGTTCATGGATTTCAAAGCTGTTAGAACTTGGAAAATTTTTCCTGAACGTAATCCTACTGTTCTGACGTGTCCTGTCATCTCTTAGGATAGGAAATTTTCTTCAATTTGTTAAATTAATTCGGGATAGGGCTACTTTCTTCGTAACTAAGGAGCGAAAAGATTGACGAGTGATCGAAACGAGCGATCGAGATTGACAGTTTCGAAGACGGTGATTCAGGCTATGATTGGTTCAGCGTTGACACTTTGACTGCCACGTTGGTCATATAGCTCCTGTGACGCCATGGTGGTCATCGATGACCAGAACGCTAGAACTACTTTACAATTGTAAATATTGAATGAAAATTGACAGTTCTTGACAGCGTTTTGAATATAAGCGCTAATTAGAAGATACTTTGAAGTAAAAAGTGCCCCACTGAACAATTAAAAATTCTTCTTAGAACATCGATCAAGAAAATATTAAAACAAATCTTGCATCTTGCGGTGCACTCCCGTGGTGTCAATGGGTTTAACCATGGAACTACCCGTATGGAGCATACCATAAACTGGTATATCATTTGTTAGTATCCCTTCCACTGTCACGATGAAGCAAGTATTCTCGGAAATTGTAAAAATAAAATATCCTAAACGAGTTATTTGGATAGCTTTGGTAGTCGTAGCCCTGTCAGCCAGGAACGATCGGCACGCTGATAGTAGACGTGACATTGTTGGCGCGATTCGATAACGCGATTAGGTTCGGTGTGTTGTTGCGAAATAATACGGCCTGTCATTCGCTGGAGCGAAAAATCGGTGAAAATACGCCGTGGTGAACGCGCCGAGACCTTTTCGAGCTCGCTGTCAAAGTTTCTCCGGTCGAGGGAGCACGATCGAGAGTTCTTTCGAAGGCACCAGCTGTCGCGAAAATTCCCACAGCGTTTATCTAGCGTTCGGTATCTAGTCTCGTATGTACAAGTGGATAGACTTATCGGTGCTTAGCATCGCGGTGTACGCGTTGTCAGTGTTCGGAATACTGTACACGATATATAGCACTTTCGTAGGAATCGAAGGACCGAGCTGACTAGAAAATATCGAGGCTTCTTCGTCGAGACATCGGGCAAGAATTCGCTGCGTCTGTATCTCTTCTCTTTTCATTATCTTTTTTTTCCTCGTTTCTTTCTCTATAGACAGCTCCGAAATTTCTAACGCGATTCTTGCCCGATCGACGGTCAGAGATAGAAATGGAGAACAGAAGAACATCGAAGGCTTCGCCCTGTTTCGCATCGGATAGAGCGCGTAGCGAGCTTTCTCCTTCGATCGTCTCTGAGAGATGGAGAAACTCGAAGGTCTGCGCGGCTCGTCTCCGCGGCATGCACTAGAACTAACGATTGTACACTTCCGGGGAGACCCGACGCCGGGCGTCGTCGGGAAGCAGATTCTTTCGTCCGTTTTGTATCACAGTTAACTGGGATCCGTTTATGCACCAGGTCGATAGTCCGCGATTATGTTTTTCAGGAACGTGTAAATGTCTTTGAACGTCGGTCTCGAGGTCTCGTCCCTCCGCCAGCACGAGCACATCATCCTGTACACCTCTTCCGGGCACATCGTGGGTTTCGGAAGGTATATCTAAAATAAAAACACGCAAGCTTGTAGGGTATATTGGTATTAACTAGACAAGCGATAATTAAATATTCTTTGTTTTATTTATTATGCTTCCTTATTCGAGTTATCTGGTTTTAGGCGACACGGGAATAGTGGATTTTTCGTTGATCGAATTAGGGATGCTTTTCAGTAGCTTCGAATGGTTTTCAGAACAAGGTTTCTCAATCTTTTTCTAGCATTTTAGGATTTATCAAAAATACCTGTCAATATTTTTATTGCAGCCCTACCAGTCTTTGTCAAATTTATATAAATTCGAGGTCCCCAATGAGGAAGCTTGTTCTAATCCTTTTTCAAGTATTATGGTTCCCTTCTGCAGTGACACGTATGGTTTCTTGTCCCCAAATTTTTATATTTTTGGGAAATTTGTATTTGTAAAAAATACTCGTAAATATTTCTATTGCACCCCTACCAATTTTCATTAAATTTGTATAAATTCGAGGTCCCCAATGAGGAATCTTATTCTAATCCTTCTTCACCTTATAGTTCTTTTCTGCAGTGCACGGTTTGCTTCCCCAATTTTTTCACATTTTCCAGAAATTTGTATTTGCGAAACATACTCGTAAATATTTCTATCGCACCCCTACCAATTTCCCTTAAATTTATATAAATTCGAGGTCCCTAATGAGGAACCTTGTACTAATTCTTTTTCAACTTATGATTCCCTTCTAGAGGGACTTGTATGCTCTCCCCCTCCCCATTTTTCCATATTTTTCAGAAGCTTGTATTTGTTAAAAATACTCGTAAATATTTCTATTGCACCCCTACCAATTTCCCTTAAATTTATATAAATTCGATACCCCCGACGAGGATCCACGTTCTAAAACACGCTGGTAAAGAATAAAAGCGAGAATTTGATCGCAAGCAGAGTTCGCGAGACTTGATCCACGTGATTTAACTCCTCGACGAGGATCTACGAAAGCTATCCAGTTCCTCTTGCCGCCGTTACCGCAAAAAGAAGAAAGAGATACCTGTAACTCGGCCCCGTAGTACATGTGTTCGGCGTTCTGTATCACCTGATCGTTGGTCAGATGTTGGAAAGGTTTCTCTCTGGCCAAGCTCATCACTTCCCACAGAGTGACGGCGAACGACCAGACGCTGCTCGAGCAAGTGTACCTGTCCTAGAATCGAGACGCAAGTTCATTGGTAGTTCCCGCTTATGGTCGCGGATCGATCTAGAACGCGCTCGTTAAAGAGAGAACAAGATTCGCCGGGACGAAAATCATTTAGCCTTACCAGCAGAATGCTTTCCCACGGCAGCCATCTGATTGGCACCGGCGGTCTGCCGCTTATGTCACTGTAATCCTTCTTGTAAAGGTCACTGCACATCGCTATGTCGGTCACTTTCACGGTGTAAGAGCGGCCCACTAGACAGTTTCTGGCTGCCAGGTCCTTGTGCACCAGATTCTTCGACTCGAGGAACCTCATGCCCGATGCTATCTGCGTCCCCATGTACATCAGGCAGCTCTGACTGAAAGCAACACGCCAGACATGTCTTTCAATCCGTCCACGTTAACCTCTATTCCTCCATTTTCACGACATAATAGAGCTATTATAGACAGCTCGGCAGATGACAGTCGAGAGCCTTTCGTTCCTACAATGGGTATACACGCGTTTCTTAGCGAACTTTCGAGTTAGAGAAATTATGAAAATTCCGTGCCTGCGTGATTGTGCTAACTGGGTGATCACGAGCACCCCACCTGTACCGTAGTATCCAGATTGTACTCTTCTCTCTACGAGACCACTGTTAGCCTCTATACCGAGTGTCAAAACTACCGTAGAAATTACGAAAAATTCCAGTCCACCTAGAAAATAGAGCGACTCAAAGTGTAACACCACGTTCTCGAATTAGAGGATTCCCATTATCGCGAAAAATCATAATTCGGTCTAAAATTCATCAGGAAGTTTAATTTTTCTTATCCACTATTAGCATCTATACCGAGTGTCAAAAATACCGTCAAAATTACGAAAATTTCCAGTCCATCTAGAATATAGAGCTATTCAAAGGGTAATACCACGTTCTCGAATTAGAGGGTTCCTACTGTCGCGAAAAATCATAATTCGGTTCGAAAATCATCAGGAAGATTAATTTTTCTCATCCACGCGATCGGATGAAAGATTAATAATGCCACGCGATTTTACCCAGCGTTTGTGATATAATATTCCCGAACTGGAGGATTCCAACTGTCGCGAAAATTCATCAGGAAGGTTAATTTTTCTCGTCCACGCGATCGGATAACACGTTAATTGTCGATGGTGGGAGAAAAGAGAGCGGCAACATTGTCGGGCAGAGTAATTTATGATCCGCGTAATCGCATATAATCGGAAGCCGCATAACGCGGAAGTGGCATTAAGATCAATCGGGTAGGTTATGAACGAACCGGGCTGGGATGGTGGCCGAATAAAAGAGAGGGCGCGCGACAAGTGAATATATATTCATGGGTGAGTTATTACAGTGATCGGGGCGCCATCGCGATTTCATTTCGCGACGCTCGTAAGTCGGTGCCAGGGATTACGATGCTCGTGTATCGTTTTAGGATCGCCACGGCGAATAGCGGGATCTCACCTAAGGGCTTTCAAATTGCAGCTTGGCCTAAGCGTTCCCGTAAGTGGCACACTGTACTGAAGATAATGGGCGAGATCACCGAGTTCCGTGTACTCGATGATCGTCCACGGGACTGGTTCCACGGCGCACACTCCCAGGATCCGAGCCACGTTCGGGTCGGACAGGCTCGACAGAAATCGCACTTCTCTTATTTGGTCCGTCGTACTACCGGCTCGAATGTCCCCGCTGCAAGTGGGCACGCGAGCCACCACCAATCTCGAAGCATCTGCCACCACGTCCTCTAATCCCACTGTCTCGCACACTATCGCCTGTGGACGATAAAACAGCATTCTTACCGACCAAAGTCGCGCACCGGTGATCGTTAGTGGCTGAAAACAGATTCTCTTTCCCGCCAATTTATTTCAAATTTTTTTTTTTAATAGAAAATTTATAGAACGCGTCATTTCGATATATTCCGAATTACGTTTACATTTCAATCGAAATAGGCGTTAAAAATATTTGCTATTTTATATAAATATATAGTAGCCCATGAAAATATTGAAACGCTATATTTCACAATTTTTCTTTTTAATACTAGAGTTATGGAATGCGTCATTTCGATATATTCCGAATTACGTTTATATTTAATTTAAAATAGCCTCTATAAATATTAACTATTTTATATAAATATATAGTATCCCATAAAAATATTCGAACACCATATTTCAAAATTTTTTTTTTTAATACTAGGTTTATGGAACGCATCATTTCGATATATTCCGAATTACGTTTACATTTAATTTAAAATAGCCTCTATAAATATTAGCTATTTTATATAAATATATAGTAGCCTACGAAAGCATTCAAACGCTATATTTCAAAAAAATTCTGATTTTAATGAAAGTTTGCGCGCACTTAACGTGTAACGAGTTACACATGCAGTAATTTTTTCGTTGGCTGAAAATGACGTTGAGGGGGTAAAATCGACGACTAAAGTTTGAACAATTTTTTAAAATTTTTAAACAGGATTTCACATATAGAGTGTTAGAGCACCAAATATTTCCATTAAAATCAGAATTTTTGAGTTAGTGTACTCTCCTAAAATTTTTATAGCGTTCGAATACTTTCGTAAACCACTGTTTTATTTATTATAATTAATAGTTATTAAATAGTCTCATAGTTTTATTTAGTAGTTAATCGCGTATAATTATGTTGCTTTTAAGTCGACACATGTCATATCATACTAAACCTAGTATTAATTATAACTTATTTCATGTTAACCCAGTTGAGGATTTTTCCACTTTCGTATTAGGTTCTTTCTCTTTTAACTTATGGTTGCTTGTTATTATATACACGTTTCTCGCTTTACATATCTATTACCAGCGTTTGAAATCGTGAAACGAAGCGTGGTTAGCAAGGCGTTGTGGGTTTCTGGGTTAGGTGTTGCATGAATTTTGTGGTACTCACCTGATAAGATGATTCTTTCAGACACGTAGCTTCGAGCTAACTACCGGATACCGTACTTATAACTTTTCTATCTTTAGTTCCAATATTTTCTTTCAATTTAAATTCCGGTTTTCAGATTTCCTATAATTATATTTACTCATACTCGATATTACATTTTCCTCGTTATTTACAATCGATTCAGTAAAGTGTACCCAAACGTAGCGTATTTAGATAATGGCAATTTAAATCAATAAAAACATAAATACCGGCTGGCTCAAATAACTACAAATTTCCTTTATCTACGTATCAAAGAGCCTTTCAATATATCTATCCAATTACTTAGAATCAATAGATTTTTAGCCTTTTATTTATGCCAATTTTTTAACTCGCCACGATATTATTCGAAAATGTCAATACAATTAAACAACCGGATCAAAAATTAATGGAATTCTATATGAAGTGACTGTGAACCGAGAAATGAAAATTATCATACAATTATATTTGCATTTCCACAAAATTCAATTATTAACCTTTTGCACTGGATTTTCTCGTTACTATTACAGAAAAATAATAATTCGAAAATTCATTGTCATAAAGTGGACGATATTTTCAAAACGGTAAATAAGAAATCGTACACAAATTGAAATATAGAAATATTTTTCGGGTAATTTTAAATTTGATATATTAATTACTGATCTTTAAAATCGGATTAAATGGCGACTGAGATTCGGCCCCTCTCCAGTGCAAAGGGTTAATCTTACCAAAGGCAACCTCACATTTTCGGCAAAGGCAAAATTAAAAATGCCGAGCCTATTTTTCGATTTCTATTTAAACACTTGCAAGGTTAACTTTCATCTTCCAAGACTTCCTAGAATAATCGATGGACCAAAGTTGGGTCGTATACCTGTTACGGGAAGAATCGATTGTAAATCACGCGTCATGGGGCGCAGTTGGCGCATTAATCGTCGAGGGGGCTGGAAGACAACGCTTCGCAGCTTCTTCGACTCGCTATCGTCGCTAATGCACACGTAAACCAATGAATCCCGGAAGTATATCGACGCGGAAATCTGCGCCCGTGTGCACATCTTGTACGCGCATAATGTACACAGTAAGTGCATTATCCCGGTGCTTCGTTGTCGTTCCTCTTCGATGTTCCGCGGGCAAAGTTTCCCTGTAGTTTGCAGACGAACGTATTATCGCGTGTATCGCGCAGTCGTAATAGAGCCCTGTTACATAGCCACTGATATCGGTTTATCGATCACGCGATTCTAACTGTCGACTCGGGCTTATCGTTTATCCCAATTATGCGACTTTCGCCGATGTTTTTCTACCCGTGACTAAATTATTCCGCGATTAACTGCGCTCGCCGAGGAACGCGTATTCGATACTCGCGAGATCGGCCAGATTTTAACTGCAGATTTCAGCTTAACGTTAAGTAGAATTATTCCAATCTCGTATATACTTTTTCCAAATAGCAAGCAATTTTTTGACGATCAGAGTGGAGAGACGTAGAAGTAGTATTTTCATTATTTTATTGATTGAGTAATTTGCTAAATTTAGTTTCATTTTTTGAAATTTACGATAAGGTTATTCAATAGGATTTTTTAAAGAGAGAATCAATTTTTCGATGATCGTCCAATAGAAATAATACACAGACGAATCTCCATTTAATGCATAGAATAGTTTAGTTATTTTATTTCGTTGATCCTCATGATGGTGACTAATTTACTAAATTCGCTTTCATTTTTTGAAAATTACGATAAGGTTATTAAATAGGATTTCTTAATGAGAATCATTTCTTCGACGATCGTCGAGTAGAGATAATACGCGGAGTACCCTATATTTGTTATGCATAGAATATTTTCGTTATTTTATTTCGTCATCTGTCATGGTCGTCACTAATTTTCTAAATTCACTTTCATTTTTTGAAATTTTGCGACGAGGTTAATAAATAGGATTTCTTTTAAAGAGAATTAATTTTTCGATGATCGTTGAGTTAAGATAATACGCGGACTACCCTATATTTGTTATGCATAGAATATTTTAGTTATTTTATTTCGTTGACCCTCATGGTGGTGACTAATTTTCTAACTTCAGTTTCATTGTTTGAAAATTACGATAAGTTTATTAAATAGAATTTTTTAATGAGAATCAATTTTTCGACGATCGTCGAATAGAGATAATACGCGGAGTACCCTATATTTGTTATGCATAGAATATTTTCGTTATTCTATTTCGTCGTCTATCATGATGATCGCTAATTTTTTAAATTTACTTTCATTTCTTAAAAATTCCATCACCGCGAATAAACAGGTATTTCTTTTTATTATTATATAGAAAAATAGAAATTTTACTGAGTCCCTGAGCCCACGATAAAAATATTCCCCAATAGTCCATTCTCTTTATTCATTATTACACTATATAACAATTCCTAGTTATATCCGAAGAGCAATTGAAAATTTTATTATTCCCAATAACAGTCAATTATACCCACTAAATTCTCCGATTTTCATATATTTCCTCGAATCGCGAATAAATTAATAAACTCTTCCACGATTATCAGAGACACCCTCTTCGGGGTGCTACTCGCGATGGTTACGTCACTGACAACCCCAACGTCGATTTCGCGTGTCGCGTGTATTTGCCGAACGGCGAAGAAATCCTCGGCGCAACGCGGGGAGTAGCCCCGAAGCACAGAGGCATCCGAATATCGTTACGCGCGATAATAACTTCCGATTAAGCACCGGAGTAGGTAACAAGCGGGTGTTAAAGGTTAACGCCAGGAGGACGAGTATCGCGTTTCGTCATCGCGGCGCGGCTTTTCGCATTAGTCACGGGCGAATCGGAACGCGTGCGCGAGATAGGGAGGACGCGTGCACGTGCACGCTGTAAAGCGCATCGTTTCCCAATCGCTTGTCCGTACCTCGCCGATGTTCCTCGAGCCGAGCTTCTCCGTGGTACGTAGGCACTGTCGGGGTATGTTGCTGGGCTCAATCTCCTTGCACTTGTACGGCTTGTTCATGCTGGGTGCGATGTTCCAGCTGACGACAGGTGCGGGTATCTGTGGGCAAAGCAGGTACGTCAATGGTGTTTCGTCCGAATCTTCTTGTCGATTGTACGAAGAATTCAGGCGAAGGTTTACGTCGTTTTAAGAACGTAAACTATTTTTGAAGGTTTAAATATAATTTAATTACAAGATATTTACAGCAATTTACAAGATGTATTAGCGATATGCGTTCTATCTTGGTGTCGTTTGTGTCGTTTTGATGTTTGTACTGTCTGTCGTCTTGGTGTCGTGTATTTTTATATGTTCGTCTGTTGCTGTCATTGGCTGTCGAGATGTCTAAGTGGTGGGTGTGTTTTTCCTCCTATTGGCGACGTGTTCGTTGGAAGGATGTGCATGAGGTTCGGAACAGGTAGGTGGAAGGGGAAGTTTAAACAAATTGTTAATTTGTTTGTAGGTTTGGGAAATTCTAATCCTTTTATGGGGGTTGACTCGGGGGGTCAGTTTCGGAGGTCGAGGTGTCCGCGAATCGTGGGACGCTGGTTATAAACGAGTAAACCATCGTCCCTTCGATTCGGGTCCCTTGTTCCTGAGGGTATGCATGGAAATAGGGATAAGGTAGAGGTCTG
>NW_016910880.1:688915-712464 GCF_001483705.2 Eufriesea mexicana
TGTAGGGAATGAACAAATGGTCGAAATTTTAAAAAGTTATCGAATTTTTCCTTCGTTCTTGTGGTAATGAAACCTAGATCAACGTAGGTTTCAACCCTTTGCACTGTAAGATAGATAGCCTGTAACTCCGTTGCCGCCATTGCTGTTAGAGTTGGATGAAATATCAATAACAATAAGAACAATTCTTTGTTTAATTACGAAAATGATCAAACACAAATATTAAATATAAATCTAATTAATTTCTTGCATTCACATAGTCACACCTATTTTCACTATTACAACTCAATTACTATGACCAATCTCTCTGGTTTGTTCTTTCTACTTTCATACATTACATGAACATACATAATTTATGCAACATCTCAATCATTACACGCATACTCATTTATCACGATAACCCGAATCCATTAGATATTGGCATCCCATGCATACTTGTCTCATTCATCCCTTTCTTACAGACATCGCTTCTTTATTATCCCTTTGCACTCGAGAGGCGTCCTTCAGTCACCATTTGATAAAATTTCGAAGCTCGATATTCATGAATATATCAAATTTCAGATAATGTAACGGTGTGCGAGGTATCGAAATCAAATAATTCTATATGCTAATTATCATGCGATTTCTTATTCCTGCTCAGAAAAATATCGTCAGCTTTGTAACAATAAATCATTGAACTCCGATTCCTCTTTGGCCAAGAAATCGTCGAGTGCAAAGGGTTATATCAGCACGTGTATATTCAAAATCTATGTTAACCATTACCACAATTGCGGCACTAGAAAAATTATCAGATAAAATTCCCGAAGCACTAGATTACCATATGTTTACTGATAGATATTATACCGGTATACCTTTGGCAGAAAAATTAATAAAAATGAAATGCCAATTGACTGGTATGTGGGACTAATAGGAGAGTTAAAGTGATTCGGAGTCACTGGTAGGTCATATCAAAAATTGCTCACAATGTAAAGGGTTAATATATCTTGATCTAAATGGTGTATGGTCTGCGTATTTTTATGTAATGTATGATAGAAGAGAGGACAAATGAGAGAGTAGTTGGGTAGGTGAGTTACAAGCGAGAATTCATCGAGATAAGATACCGAGAGAACAAGCATCGTATAAAAGAATGAACAGAAATAGATATATGATATCAGTAATTGAAGACAATTAATAATGTAAGACAAGAAATCCTCGATTCGTGAAAAAGAGTACGAATTTAATAATAACGCGTAATAATGCTACCCCTGGCTAAAAGTGTTTAGCCAAACTAAATTATTTTCCCTTCGAAAATAAACCGAAGTTTAAATTATCTTTTTTCTGGAAATAATTTCCTATTACCTGTAATAAACGTTTGATTAAAAATTTTTCGGATAGCAATTGCAAATGGCGGCAGCCTGACCACTTCGATCCTCGCTAAAAGGGGCCTCGTGCTCGATCTCGCGCTTTGTACCATCGACGCTAATAATTTCCTTCGATTTAGACTCCATTCGTAATTACCCGCAGCAAGAAGCAATTAATCAATTTCATCTTGAAAGTGGAGGCAAGCGGTAGCGAAAACGAACCTTGTGTTTCTCTTTAGGAGCTGTGTGCCAGCGTTTCGAGTGGATCTGATCGACGTCCCGCTGGTGATTAGACGCGGCCGCGATATTGAGTTTCGCAGTTGGACTGGTGTAACTTTGCAGGGTCCTGTAGTGTTGAGAATGCCGTGCAGGAGAGTTGGTCGGCGACGAGGAACAACTCGCTGGTCCTATGGTCGATTCCGGTCTCGTATCCAGCCGAACGCTCTCCTCCGAGACGTTCACGTCCTTCAGGTCTTTCGGGGATTCTTGAAAGAAATCGATTTTTATTTACCCTTTGACCCGTGCCTCCGCGGAATACAGGAAACGTCGGGACATTTCCGGCGAACTTCCCCGATTCCAACGCCCCTGCATTCTCGCGGAAAATTTTTCTCTTTCCCGGGAATCGAGCAGGCGAGACAATAACATTAATGCAAATATATATATGGTGTCCCAAAATTCACGCAAGAAGTAATTTTGATTTTTAATTAAAAATTGTAAATATTATTGAACAATAAAGTTGCATTGTTTTTTCGTACAGCGCTCCATTTTTAATAACTCTGAACTGTCAGTTGTCACTCTGTCATTCTTTCTCAATATTTCACAATATTTTACCCCACAAATGACGCAAAATTCAAATCTCGCGCGAATTTTAGGGAGAACCCTCTATAATCATAATTTCAAGTTTCGACAAATTTCCAAACACAATAATACAGAAAAGACGCAATTTAAATATTTTTCCGTGCCTAGTCGCCCTGAAAATAATTAAATTTATGTAATTCCCGTTCCATCTAGGTGAAAGTAAAATTTAATTTCGTCGAAAGCATTTATTGCACAGGACCTTTCAAATATTAAATAAGCGACGCCTCGGAAATTAATGGAATCTGCCGATTTTAAAATTAATTTCGAACCCGTGTCAACGACATCGACAACAAAATTCTTCACCGATATCCCTTCCAAATTTTCCTGTCTCACGGAAACCATATTTCAATCTTTCGATCAGTAGTATATATTTAATCGCCATTGCGAGAGACTTTAACACGGCGACCTCGAAATTACGAGGACGACAAAGGACAGACCTCTATCGAGATTTTAATTAACCAGCGAGACCGAGAAAAAGCGGGGAAAAAAGGTTGCATCGCGTTCTTCGCCGCAAGGAGCAAAGGATTTCGCGTTGTAAAACTCACCGGAAGTGGCCACTATCGCGTACGTAGATTTATACTGCGGGCTGACAAGGGGTGAATCGAATTGTTCCATTGTCAAAGACTCGTGCATACTTCCGTCCTCGGGCATGTCCGGCGACACGTGATTGGCAGTTTCTGTCAGCATTCCACCGGGGGTTAAATTTAGGAGGAGTCCCTGAAAATCGTTCGACCGGTTCATATCGAGATACAGAAAAATATCCGCCATATTTGAAGGACCTGTTCGATGTCTGGTCCAACGGGCTCCTCTTCGGCGAATTAATTTCACCCTTTCTTCCACCCAAGCGAGAAGCGACTCGAGTGGACTCGTGTCATCCCGGGATGACGAAGTTGGCGGACTTTTAATGACGAATTAAAATCCGTCTTATCGCTGTAGAAAAGTTTCGGCATATTTATGAGCCGGATCTTACCTTCATGTTTATGGCGAATCCAAATGGATTTTTCAGAACGGTCGGCGAGCTCTGAAGTTTTTGCCGTCGATTCAGCAGTAGAATAATGACGAACACCAGCAGAAGAAGTAGGATAATGGCAGTCAGAACACCTATTAGTACCTCTAAATATTCCTGACCCTCTCCCGCTGCTGTAACTATGCCAAATGTTTCGCTTTAATGGAGAACGCTCGTCGGTATACCTCGTATTTTCGTTCCAGCTCGTATAAATAACCGAGCCTCCGGATTGATCACGAACCACGTGAAAAAATAACGAGACTTTCGTCTCCGCGATTACGTATGCAGATTCGAGGAAAATAAAGGGAGAAGAGAGGAGGAAAGCAGCGGAAATCGATCCGAGATACGTTTCGAGATACAACGGTAATTATACATTACGCTTAATCCTCGTCTCCTCTTCCCTCGATAAATTCAAAAGTAGAGCGATAAATAGATACCGGTTTAAACGGACACGCGACACGGAGCATTCGAAATTCATCGGCACGGCGGAGCTTAATCGAACGAGGAACGCAATTCGAGTTAGTGGACTGAAAACGATCGTTTCGCGACACCGACGAATCTTTTTCCTCTGCAAACCGTTTTATCGCTCGTAAAGGGCGCCGCGACCCCGGAGCGCCACCTTACCCTTCCGTCACTTAAAAAACCGTAACATTTTAGTGCGGCAGAAGAGGCTAATCGCAGTTGCACGATGAGAGAGAGAGAGAGGGGGAAAGAGGAAGAGAGTCGGGTGAACGAAGTTTATGTACCCCGGGAGAAAGCCGAAGCAACGCGACGAGAACGAGAAGCACGAGGAAGTGGTCGATGAAGCGGAGAGAGTCGGGAGAAAGAGACGAAACGGGGTAATAATAAGAAAAGGACAAGGAGTTGGAGAAAGACGAAACGCGGGCAGCTCGATAAAGCGACTTTACAATGCGCCGTTACATTCTTCCAATTTTTCATGTCGGCCGGTCGCTGTTTTATCGGCCGAGCGGCTCGTGCAGGACGAAAACGGAAGCGGCGTCACGACGCCGGTTTTACGAGAGAAATAAATAAGCCAGGGCCGAGAGAGTGGCCTCGCGTGGCGATCAAGATCTCCCAGTGCCCGACACAGAGACTCGGAGACCGATTTTCTTCGATCAGCCGCCACGTTGGAAGCGAAAAGGCAGAGCCGGCAGATGGCGCGACCGAGTTCCTATACCCCGCGCCAGCGGCTGTCCATGCAATTTCGACTTTAATTCGGGAGCACGGGTCCCCGTGGACCCCGTACGGCAATTCGAACCGGAAAATCTACCCTTTAAATGACGCCCCTTTCCATCGGTGGGAAAAAAGGAAATGGACAGAGACACGCCGGAGGGCTTTTAATTCCTTTTGTTTCCCGTCTCTATCTTGTCCCATCGCTTTGTTCCCTTTCTTTCCACTCGGCCCCACTCCGCCTCGCTCTGCGCGGTCTACTTTTCATTCTTACGTATTCCTCCACTTTCTTACCCTTCTCTTTTCTCTTCTTTTCTTCGCCTTGCCATTTTCCTTTCTTACCCCCTGGCCCCCGAGCCGCCTCTTGTTCCTTTTTCCACCTTCGAGCGATGCTCGACGATAATATCAACAGGCATAAACAGCGCCCCGTTTCGCATTGTTTCGATACGGGTACTCGCTTCCATTGGCTCTCCGTTCTCGTTTCTCTTTTTCCTACCCCCCGCCCCCTGTATTTTCTCGCCTCTTACGTCCCGCGTTTTCCACCCTTTCCACCTTCGTTTCGTTTTCCCTTTATTTTATTTTATTTTCTTTTCGCGCTCGCACCCACCACTCCGCCCGTTTCTATTCCATCGTTTTTCTCCCCTCGTTACGTCCAACGACGTACCAACCGTGCGTCCGATTTTTGTTTCATCCCCCCGACAACGGGGGCCAAAGAGGGCGCGTCGAGGACGCGTCCTGGAAGATTTGTCGAGCCGGTCATCACCGACTCTGTACCAAGGCAGAGCGATCGCGTCTGGACCGATTTTCTCTAGGCTTCTCTGGGCAATGGCGTACCTTCTTGTTCTAATTTTCTTTCTACGCCGATGTTCACCCGGCTCCTCTGTTAATCCCGCTCTTTATCCAGTCATTAAACGCTTCTGCTCTTTTTTCGCTGACCCCTCCTGCTTTTGTCGGAAAGGCAAACTAGCCCGGCGAAGCGTTATCCGCTGCCGGATTATTCGAAAGGGGGTGTGCGAAAATGTTTGTCGAGTAGCGCGGGAAACGAGGTTAAATTTCGCGGCCGTTTGCGCGGTCGGTTGAAGGGTACTTTAACATCGAGACCACGTTTCATGCACCTCGGAGTAACTCGCAAGATAAACATGATCGCGAACGTAACCTTAATTCCCTGTATATTACCGACTAAACCTCGTCGATGGGACAATTTGCGTTTCTAACGCGCCAACTGACACCCGACATCTCTCTCTACTCTACTTCGCTTAGGATCCCGTTATGGACCCTGTGCCCCGGCAGCCTGGTCGAATATTCCTCGCGACGAGCATAGTTTTTGGTCAGGAATTTATCATCAATATTTAATTAACTTGCTAACGGAAGAGACTGTTCGATTTAATAGAACGACCAATTATTTGGGTCAAAGTGTTTCAAAATCGTTAACGCTAAACGTACCAAGCGGGGTCAAATGACTCCTTTCGAAATTTACTTTATAAATCGTGCATTCATCGTTATTTCTTTCGCTTACCTGATTTTCTGTAAATTCTCGTGTTATCTGATTGTTTAATTTCTCGCTTTCCGGTTTTTTCTCTTAATTTACTTTTTATCGAGAAAAATTCTTTGCATATCTTATATACCACGAAGGTATATATCATTTGATTTTATCCCTTTATGGTAAGAATAGGTGTGTGTAGAATACTGGTACGTTTAGTGTTAATATTCCTTAAATTTCGAATAGGCCTGTGTCCCTATTACCTCGATGCTTGTATCAAATTTTGACCAGGAAATATACCTACAGATATATTTATTTTTATCAGAAATATTTTAAAAGGAGAATTTACGGATCTTGTTAGTATTTTCAACCCTTAGAACGGCTTGTTGCTAACTCTGAACTTAATTCCTAACCTAAAATACACGCGGATCTAAATTACATTAGAAGCAATGATTGTTAAAGATGTCTAATGGTTATGACCCCGTTTAGCGATGGAATTTTGGGACAATACGCAACCCTAATCGCCACCTAAATTTTAGGAAAAATCGCGTCCATAAACGTCTCCTGAATTTTAGGAAAAATCGCGAACTTAAACGCTTTCTAAATTTTAGGACAAAGTGCGACTCTAAACACCCCCTTAATTTTAGGATAAATTGCGACTCTAAACGCCCCCCGAATTTTAGGACAAATCACGATACTAGACGCTCCCTGAATTTTAGGATAAATTGCGACGCTAAACGTCTTCTGAATTTTAGGATAAATCGCGACTCTAAACGCCCCTAAATTTTAGGAAAAATCGCGACCCTAAACGCCTCCCGAATTTTAGGACAAATCGCGACCCTAAACGCTCCCTGAATTTTAGGATAAATTGCGACGCTAAACGTCTTCTGAATTTTAGGAAAAATCGCGACTCTAAACGCCCCTAAATTTTAGGAAAAATCGCGACCCTAAACGCCTCCCGAATTTTAGGACAAATCGCGACCCTAAACGCTCCCTGAATTTTAGGATAAATTGCGACGCTAAACGTCTTCTGAATTTTAGGAAAAATCGCGACTCTAAACGCCCCTAAATTTTAGGAAAAATCGCGACCCTAAACGCCCCCCGAATTTTAGGACAAATCGCGACCCTAAACGCACGCCCTGAAAATAATTAAATTTATGTAATTCCCGTTCCATCTAGGTGAAAGTAAAATTTAATTTCGTCGAAAGCATTTATTGCACAGGACCTTTCAAATATTAAATAAGCGACGCCTCGGAAATTAATGGAATCTGCCGATTTTAAAATTAATTTCGAACCCGTGTCAACGACATCGACAACAAAATTCTTCACCGATATCCCTTCCAAATTTTCCTGTCTCACGGAAACCATATTTCAATCTTTCGATCAGTAGTATATATTTAATCGCCATTGCGAGAGACTTTAACACGGCGACCTCGAAATTACGAGGACGACAAAGGACAGACCTCTATCGAGATTTTAATTAACCAGCGAGACCGAGAAAAAGCGGGGAAAAAAGGTTGCATCGCGTTCTTCGCCGCAAGGAGCAAAGGATTTCGCGTTGTAAAACTCACCGGAAGTGGCCACTATCGCGTACGTAGATTTATACTGCGGGCTGACAAGGGGTGAATCGAATTGTTCCATTGTCAAAGACTCGTGCATACTTCCGTCCTCGGGCATGTCCGGCGACACGTGATTGGCAGTTTCTGTCAGCATTCCACCGGGGGTTAAATTTAGGAGGAGTCCCTGAAAATCGTTCGACCGGTTCATATCGAGATACAGAAAAATATCCGCCATATTTGAAGGACCTGTTCGATGTCTGGTCCAACGGGCTCCTCTTCGGCGAATTAATTTCACCCTTTCTTCCACCCAAGCGAGAAGCGACTCGAGTGGACTCGTGTCATCCCGGGATGACGAAGTTGGCGGACTTTTAATGACGAATTAAAATCCGTCTTATCGCTGTAGAAAAGTTTCGGCATATTTATGAGCCGGATCTTACCTTCATGTTTATGGCGAATCCAAATGGATTTTTCAGAACGGTCGGCGAGCTCTGAAGTTTTTGCCGTCGATTCAGCAGTAGAATAATGACGAACACCAGCAGAAGAAGTAGGATAATGGCAGTCAGAACACCTATTAGTACCTCTAAATATTCCTGACCCTCTCCCGCTGCTGTAACTATGCCAAATGTTTCGCTTTAATGGAGAACGCTCGTCGGTATACCTCGTATTTTCGTTCCAGCTCGTATAAATAACCGAGCCTCCGGATTGATCACGAACCACGTGAAAAAATAACGAGACTTTCGTCTCCGCGATTACGTATGCAGATTCGAGGAAAATAAAGGGAGAAGAGAGGAGGAAAGCAGCGGAAATCGATCCGAGATACGTTTCGAGATACAACGGTAATTATACATTACGCTTAATCCTCGTCTCCTCTTCCCTCGATAAATTCAAAAGTAGAGCGATAAATAGATACCGGTTTAAACGGACACGCGACACGGAGCATTCGAAATTCATCGGCACGGCGGAGCTTAATCGAACGAGGAACGCAATTCGAGTTAGTGGACTGAAAACGATCGTTTCGCGACACCGACGAATCTTTTTCCTCTGCAAACCGTTTTATCGCTCGTAAAGGGCGCCGCGACCCCGGAGCGCCACCTTACCCTTCCGTCACTTAAAAAACCGTAACATTTTAGTGCGGCAGAAGAGGCTAATCGCAGTTGCACGATGAGAGAGAGAGAGAGGGGGAAAGAGGAAGAGAGTCGGGTGAACGAAGTTTATGTACCCCGGGAGAAAGCCGAAGCAACGCGACGAGAACGAGAAGCACGAGGAAGTGGTCGATGAAGCGGAGAGAGTCGGGAGAAAGAGACGAAACGGGGTAATAATAAGAAAAGGACAAGGAGTTGGAGAAAGACGAAACGCGGGCAGCTCGATAAAGCGACTTTACAATGCGCCGTTACATTCTTCCAATTTTTCATGTCGGCCGGTCGCTGTTTTATCGGCCGAGCGGCTCGTGCAGGACGAAAACGGAAGCGGCGTCACGACGCCGGTTTTACGAGAGAAATAAATAAGCCAGGGCCGAGAGAGTGGCCTCGCGTGGCGATCAAGATCTCCCAGTGCCCGACACAGAGACTCGGAGACCGATTTTCTTCGATCAGCCGCCACGTTGGAAGCGAAAAGGCAGAGCCGGCAGATGGCGCGACCGAGTTCCTATACCCCGCGCCAGCGGCTGTCCATGCAATTTCGACTTTAATTCGGGAGCACGGGTCCCCGTGGACCCCGTACGGCAATTCGAACCGGAAAATCTACCCTTTAAATGACGCCCCTTTCCATCGGTGGGAAAAAAGGAAATGGACAGAGACACGCCGGAGGGCTTTTAATTCCTTTTGTTTCCCGTCTCTATCTTGTCCCATCGCTTTGTTCCCTTTCTTTCCACTCGGCCCCACTCCGCCTCGCTCTGCGCGGTCTACTTTTCATTCTTACGTATTCCTCCACTTTCTTACCCTTCTCTTTTCTCTTCTTTTCTTCGCCTTGCCATTTTCCTTTCTTACCCCCTGGCCCCCGAGCCGCCTCTTGTTCCTTTTTCCACCTTCGAGCGATGCTCGACGATAATATCAACAGGCATAAACAGCGCCCCGTTTCGCATTGTTTCGATACGGGTACTCGCTTCCATTGGCTCTCCGTTCTCGTTTCTCTTTTTCCTACCCCCCGCCCCCTGTATTTTCTCGCCTCTTACGTCCCGCGTTTTCCACCCTTTCCACCTTCGTTTCGTTTTCCCTTTATTTTATTTTATTTTCTTTTCGCGCTCGCACCCACCACTCCGCCCGTTTCTATTCCATCGTTTTTCTCCCCTCGTTACGTCCAACGACGTACCAACCGTGCGTCCGATTTTTGTTTCATCCCCCCGACAACGGGGGCCAAAGAGGGCGCGTCGAGGACGCGTCCTGGAAGATTTGTCGAGCCGGTCATCACCGACTCTGTACCAAGGCAGAGCGATCGCGTCTGGACCGATTTTCTCTAGGCTTCTCTGGGCAATGGCGTACCTTCTTGTTCTAATTTTCTTTCTACGCCGATGTTCACCCGGCTCCTCTGTTAATCCCGCTCTTTATCCAGTCATTAAACGCTTCTGCTCTTTTTTCGCTGACCCCTCCTGCTTTTGTCGGAAAGGCAAACTAGCCCGGCGAAGCGTTATCCGCTGCCGGATTATTCGAAAGGGGGTGTGCGAAAATGTTTGTCGAGTAGCGCGGGAAACGAGGTTAAATTTCGCGGCCGTTTGCGCGGTCGGTTGAAGGGTACTTTAACATCGAGACCACGTTTCATGCACCTCGGAGTAACTCGCAAGATAAACATGATCGCGAACGTAACCTTAATTCCCTGTATATTACCGACTAAACCTCGTCGATGGGACAATTTGCGTTTCTAACGCGCCAACTGACACCCGACATCTCTCTCTACTCTACTTCGCTTAGGATCCCGTTATGGACCCTGTGCCCCGGCAGCCTGGTCGAATATTCCTCGCGACGAGCATAGTTTTTGGTCAGGAATTTATCATCAATATTTAATTAACTTGCTAACGGAAGAGACTGTTCGATTTAATAGAACGACCAATTATTTGGGTCAAAGTGTTTCAAAATCGTTAACGCTAAACGTACCAAGCGGGGTCAAATGACTCCTTTCGAAATTTACTTTATAAATCGTGCATTCATCGTTATTTCTTTCGCTTACCTGATTTTCTGTAAATTCTCGTGTTATCTGATTGTTTAATTTCTCGCTTTCCGGTTTTTTCTCTTAATTTACTTTTTATCGAGAAAAATTCTTTGCATATCTTATATACCACGAAGGTATATATCATTTGATTTTATCCCTTTATGGTAAGAATAGGTGTGTGTAGAATACTGGTACGTTTAGTGTTAATATTCCTTAAATTTCGAATAGGCCTGTGTCCCTATTACCTCGATGCTTGTATCAAATTTTGACCAGGAAATATACCTACAGATATATTTATTTTTATCAGAAATATTTTAAAAGGAGAATTTACGGATCTTGTTAGTATTTTCAACCCTTAGAACGGCTTGTTGCTAACTCTGAACTTAATTCCTAACCTAAAATACACGCGGATCTAAATTACATTAGAAGCAATGATTGTTAAAGATGTCTAATGGTTATGACCCCGTTTAGCGATGGAATTTTGGGACAATACGCAACCCTAATCGCCACCTAAATTTTAGGAAAAATCGCGTCCATAAACGTCTCCTGAATTTTAGGAAAAATCGCGAACTTAAACGCTTTCTAAATTTTAGGACAAAGTGCGACTCTAAACACCCCCTTAATTTTAGGATAAATTGCGACTCTAAACGCCCCCCGAATTTTAGGACAAATCACGATACTAGACGCTCCCTGAATTTTAGGATAAATTGCGACGCTAAACGTCTTCTGAATTTTAGGATAAATCGCGACTCTAAACGCCCCTAAATTTTAGGAAAAATCGCGACCCTAAACGCCTCCCGAATTTTAGGACAAATCGCGACCCTAAACGCTCCCTGAATTTTAGGATAAATTGCGACGCTAAACGTCTTCTGAATTTTAGGAAAAATCGCGACTCTAAACGCTCCTAAATTTTAGGAAAAATCGCGACTCTAAACGCCCCTAAATTTTAGGACAAATCGCGACTCTAAACGCCCCTAAATTTTAGGAAAAATCGCGACCCTAAACGCCCCCTGAATTTTGCAGGAGTGTGGTTGGAGTTGCGTGTAATCGCGACGCGAGCCGGAAATCAAGCCACACGCGATCCCATGTACGGATACATCGAGTTGCCCTGTTAACGCACGCTTTGGACTCGCCTAAACCCCATATGGCACGCGTTTGCACGCCACCAACGTCACCCTTTCCACGCGCCCTATCTTTCCGCCCCTTCGCGCCAGGATATGTTGAAACCCCGCGCGAACACGCGTGTTCGTCTCGTTATGGCGTCAGAGCACTGGTTTCTTTATTCCGTTCGTTAGATGCGATCGTAGCCACACGAAACCCGTCATTCGTGACGGAGCGAGAGAAATATTTCGACCAGGCCTTCTGGCTACGTTCCGGGAAAACCGAGACCAGGATTCCGTTGTTTGATCTATCAGGGACGCGTAATTAAACCCTGCGTAGTGGTCGCTTCTCTCCTTGTTTACCCTCGACCTTTCGCTCCTCTCCTCCATCTCTCTGGGGTCGAGGCTGAACAATATTCTCTCGTTCGCGTCCTTACTCGCATCGCGTGATACGAGCACTAAGAATTGGTAATTTATTTTATTTATCAAAATCGAGAACACGTTTCCTAGATCATTCTCAAAGGAACGAGATATTCTTGCCGCTTTATACATAGAATATATAGAATAGGATATATCGAAACGAACGTGGTATACAAATTTTTCGAGCAATTCTTCACTGAGAAAAATGCAGAATGGAGTTTATACCGTGCGATTAAAAGAACCGAGGCAAGGTTTGCATAATAAGGGTTAGAATGGTGGAAGAAATTGGCAATAAGGGGTGGCACGATCGATATCGATATCGATATAGGAGATTTTGCATGGTAATTGGAAATTCGATTCCTCGGTGCGTCGAAAAGCGTCAGTCCGAGAGAAAGGGGGATGGAAAATGGTTCACGATGTTATGGTTCTTCACAACCATGCTTTCTCGCGGAGTTTCGTTAAATTTTTGCAGATCGGTCGGTAAGAAAATGGCGGTGAAAAATCGGCGGAGGGAGAGCCGCGATATATTTCGAGGGGAGGGAGAAATTTCGAGCCACCCTCTCGTTAATCTCATCCTTCATCCCGCGATTACCTTTTTGTCCGCGCCACACCCTCTCGCGACTCGGTGGGAAAAGCTCGCGGCGTGCTTTTTACCCGATGAAATCGATTCATTAGAGCAATAAGAGAGCCGACCCTCTCGCTTTCTCCGTCTTGCCCGCTTTCCCGAACGAGTACCCTCTTAATCCGACTAATTGTTTACGTTACGACGAAGTTGCTACGCGAATTATAAACTATCCAAGTTTCTTCGTCTCGCCCCTACCACGGCTGCACGCGACTTCCTCTAATCGTATCCCCTGCTCGGCAAAGAATGGCGGCCTGGTTTCGCTAATGAAGTTACTTCGACGGACAAACCTTATGTACTCTCAAAGTGAAAGAGGACGAACTCGATCGCGAGGGGCTTATTCTGCTGTATAATCGGACGAACAAATTGGGAAATTGATTTTCCGACCGACCGATGTCGGCCGGATGATTGCGACGCAGGAAGTGGGACAACTTCCATCGCGTGATTCGATTATAAATCTGGCAATTTAACTCGGGAATAATAAGAATTTAAGCGAGAACTCGACGGATATTTATAGATCGCGCGTTCTGTCCGCTTTTCCGGTGGAAAATTCGCAAAATATTTCGAGATATTCCAGTCGAGCGTAAATTTAGCCCGGGAATGGTAAGAAGATTATATTTCCCTCTTTTATTATTACAGTTTAATTCCTGTAATCTCCGCGATCCGGAAATTATCATAACCGGTACATTTCCCGATGCGTATGTACACATACATATAGAAGAATGGGATGAGTGCGGTTCTGAAAGAATGCGAAGAGTGTTTGGACTTAGAACGAAAGTGACCACGTGTAGGAGGATCGACTGCAAAGAATGTTTATGATAGTGTGATATTTGCTGATAACCATCCGTCATTGACTCAGGAAACACATAGCCATCGTGTTCGAAATAGTTTAGTCATTTTCCCTTACTCGCCATTTTTGAAGTCCAGAAAACATCCTAAATACCAACCCGTGACTAGGACTATGGTCATCATCACCCTACCCTCAGGAAAATCTATTAAGACCTAGGAAAACCGCTCAGAAAAATAATTGTTGCCGTGCCCACTACTCTGTCGAGTTCTGGAATGTATATTTTTAATAAACTTATTTTATCGTAAGTATCGTGAATTTTCCCGTGACAATAGAGTCGAATGAGAGTTTAGGGATGGTCATGTTGGGGAGGCTTTTGGAAAACGTGTACATGTTGGGGAAGATATAGAAAAAGGCAAAATGTAGTTAGTGGATAGTTCTTTGGAGGCAGTTCTTAGTAGACAGTTTTAGTTGTGAGCAGTTAGTTGTTGCAGGCTGAGTTGTCATTGCGTTGTTGAGTTGAACGTAGTCTCGAGTTGGGAATCGATATATATTCGTGTGTTTAATCGTCACCCACACACTCTTGATTTATTATTAATAAATAATGATTCTATATACCACCACCAATTCCATCTCTACAATATATCGACTTTAAATCCTGTGTACGGAAAAATCTAGAGCGAAATCTGCCGACTGCAAAGGATTAATGTCCCTAGTAGGTTGCGACTTACGAGATGCTGGTAATAAAGAAATAAGACACCTGGAATTCCTTCGTACTAATTCGCGATACCGATTTCCATTCTACGACCAGGCATAAGCGCATATCTCGTGAATTTTAATTACGCACGTCAAATTACGGGGTAAGAAGATGAAGCTGTTACACGCTACTCGTGTACGCGTACCGGTCTTAAAGCCGAAGCGCGACCGAGCGAGGAAATTTTAATCAGAGTGTATGAGTCGCACGGTTAAAGGGTAAAGAACAAAGGGTAATAATTAAGCGTGATGAAGTTACACGTATATGGCAACGTATATACACGCATTCCTCGCATTTCACTCCGTTCCCCGTTATTTCTCCAACCAACCGCCGCCATCTTCCTTTTTCCTTCGCGAGTGAATCTTGCTCGCGATTAATCGCATAAAACGTCGCTATTTATTTAACAAAACAGTAATCGAGATAATTGGGTGGCAGAGGGGGGAGGATTATCGCTCAGGGCTGTATCGTGCCCCGTACGGACCCGTGGATAATTTATCACCACACGCGAGATTTCAACCGATTCCTCGAACAAACGGATCATCAAACGGACGAGATAAGGAAAAGTTTCGAATGCTCCAGGTGTAATTAACCCGAGATTGATACGAATTAAACGCCGCCACCGTCGAGTCACTTACTTGTTTGCAAGTTAAGATCCACCTCGGGGTTCAATGGAATTTCCTGGTTACCGAACTCTGCTGCTGACTCTTCCGTCGTATTTTCATAGGGATTCGCTGCAACAAGCAGATGTGTCTTGCTAATTAAACCGTTGTAAGTCTTGCTTAATCTGCCTCGCAACAAAGCCTTTTTGCCCCGCGCCCCTCGCCCCGCGCAAATTCGCCCGCGCGTTGAACAACCACGGATTACGCGTATTTAGGCTAAGCTGTTTGTAATATTCGCGAGTAACGATGCTTTTATATCGTGCCTTTATTCATCGCGTGCCCTTAACCGCCTCTTATAAACGGGTACAACCTCGACGAGGAGCAGTTAACCGGGAATGGTGTTCCGAAGAGCACGCGCTTCTGATCGCTGGCAAATTTTCCGTCAGATTATGCTACCTTCTTTCGATATTAACTTTATATCGTACAGGGTGTGCCAATATCGGTGGTAACCGAGAGCTGAAATTGCTATTGCAATACTTTAGGCTCTGATTCCTTCGTTTGTGCAAATTTGTAAATTTTCCGTCAGATTATGCTACCTTCTTTCGATATTAACTATATATCGTACAGGGTGTGCCAATATCGGTGGTAACCGAGTCCTGAAATTGTTATTGCAATATTTTAGACTCTGATTCCTTCGTTTATATAAATTTTTTTTCAATATTAGGCGAGAATATCGATAGAATTAAATTATTCAGCCGAAACCTATAAGAGCGTCAGCTATAGCCGTAGAATAAATTCTAATTCCTAAAAGGTAAATTCTATTACGCGAGAAAACAAATTGAAAATAAAAAATAAAATTTGGAATTTGTTCGGATGAAGCTTCGTCATCGAGACAATAGACTTGGAATATTAACTATGTATTATACAGGGTGTGCCAATATCAGTGCTAACCGAGAAGGGGGTATTTTATTACGCGAGAAAAGAAATTGAAAATAAAGAATAAAATTTGAAATTTGGTCATTTCATCTTCGTCATCGAGACAATCGGCTTCGAATATTTATTGAGTTGCTTAGATGAATGGATCTGGACACGAGTTAGATGTCACTTGGGCCCCATGGCACACGAGGAGTAATAAGAAAGAAGAAATTTCCGTGATAAAAATGAAAAATTCTTACTGTCGAATTATTCTATATATATAATAGTAATGGCGGCAGGGTGGAATTTACTCAAAACTGAAGATGATAGTATACAAATTCACTAACCAAATTTCTGTAAGTGCTCAGGGCGCCGTGTAAACCTATGCACAGAAGTGGGAACATAAGCTAAAATCAGTATTGAGATCGGTCAATTTTCAAAGTCCATTTTCTCGATAACAAAGCTTCCAACTATTTGTTCTTTCACGTAGAATCACCCCCTCTTCAATGGTACAATGCTGGAGCACCCTGTGTAATATTCCCAACCTACTATATTATATCATAATAATACGCAACATGCACACCTTTGTAACTTCTAAAATACAATATACAATGTACGATAAGTTTAAATGAGGTACATTCTGCAATGTATTTATTCTTTTCATAGATTCGAAACTGAATTTTGTTTTCTGAAATACATATTTTGAAAGTTACAGAGGTGTGTAAATTACGTGAACCACCCTGTATGTTTTCTGCAAGTTAGAACCGACTCTGGTATTTCGTAAAGGTATTCGATCAATGCAATCGACTGCAGGTTTTTTCCTCAACATGTTGGAAATTATGCAATACTCGAAATTAATAATCTACCCCTTTTATAGGAGTTTATCTGCTCGTCGTGTTGGTAGTTTGAAATGAAGCGAAAAACACACGGTATAGGATATAAAAGACCAAAGTGAGAATTAGACTAATTTTTCCCTTCGAGATTCAGTAATAAATCGATCTATCTCCCCATTTTTGTCAAAATTTCGTTCCAATCGGCGACACGAGCTCTTCGTCACAGTTTCAAAGCGATGGGCAGGAATGATCCCTTTATCGCGATTAAAAACCTTTGCTATTGGAGGGTTAGTGGAAGATAGTTAGAAATAAAGCGAAAAACACACGGTATAGAATATAAAACAACAAAGTGAGAATTAGACTAATTTTTCCCTTCGAGATTCAGTAATAAATCGATCTATCTACCCCCTTCTTACACCTCCCCCTCCCATTTTTATCAAAATTTCGTTCCAATCAGCGACACGAGCTCTTCGGCACAGTTTCAAAGCGATGGACAGGAATAATCCGTTTATCGCGATTGAAAACCTTTGCCTCGGACTTGCACCCCTTATCACCGTTCCATCATGGCGAGTACACGCGGCAACCCTAATCCGCGGTGGATCTGCAGCCGCGTTTTCACCGTGCGCGAGGTCTCTTTTCGAGCTATCGCGTAGATTGGGAAGATAGGGTGCGGATATTCGAGACAAAGACGAAAGTTAAGAGCCACTGCAGCGTTCACAACGGATAATCCGGCTGTCGTCACGGCTCTGTCCGTTATCGATTCGCGGCTGAGACGATCCGTGAAACGGTAATTAATCGGACGCGATTTTTGTTATGGCTCGTGCACAAAGATCTCGCGAGCAGCTGCCTAATTACGCAAAACCGCGTTAGCGGGGGGAAAGAGCGAAAGATTAATCGGGGGACGTCGCCTCGAGATCGTTGCCGAGGACGATGATCGATGGAGGAAGGCGGCAGCGCGATGAAAGGCTTACTTCCGTCGAACGTCACTTCGCTGATCATGATCCATCGGGCGGCGAAGTACAGGTGTATCTTGAGGAATCGTCCTTGCCTCTCGTGCAGCCCGATCGACACGTTCCTCGCGTTCTCCAGCACGATATCCGGTATGTAGGAGTAGGACAGCGGCTCCTCCTCGTAGGTGGCGCCATCTGCGCTGAACCACACGTCCGCTTTCGAGAATACCTGCAACATGGCGCATTTTTAGCGTGTATCTGATCTCGATGCGAACTGTTCTTTATGGTTTAGAGTTAATCGAAATATCGCCGTTAGCATTTTAACCTTTTGCACTCGAGAGTTGACCTTTAGTCATCGTTTCCTTAAATTTGGAAGAACGATATTAATCAACCCTTTGCACTCGACGATTTTTTGGCCAAAGAGTTATACGAGTTGAAAAATTTTCTGCTATAAGGCTGGTAATATTTTCCTAGCAGTAAGTAAGAAACGGTATAATAATTAACAGGTAGAGTTATTTAATTTCGATACCTCGCACACTGTCACATTACCTTAAATTTGATATATTAATTAATATCCATCTTTCAAATTTTATGAAATGGTGACTGACGGTCACCTCTCGAGTGCAAAGGGTTAATATATCAAATTTAATGTAATGTAATAATGTCCGAGGTATCGAAATCAAATAATTCTACAATTCTTTGTTTTGCTACTCAAAAAAGTATCGTCAGTTTTTTAAGTAGAGAATCTTTGAATTTCTACTCTTCTCTAGCCAAAAAGTCGTCGAGTGCAAAGGGTTAATATATTTTTGCAATATGTTATTGGTCAGGATATATTATTTTAGGTTCGAGTTTCTCCGCGATTAGGTGAAATTTGAACATCGGATTTGGGGGATCTGGGGAAGGATTGTTATTATGTTTTATTCGAGAGGTATATGTTATGGAGGAGAGAAGATTCTGGATGATACTAATCTAACAAACGAAGCGTGTTGCTGTATTATTAATTATTGCTAGCGTCATTTTCAATAGTGGAATTACACGTTAATACTATATGGAATATTACTCCAATAGGATAAATTAATTTCATTAGTTATAATAGTTTATTGTAATAGGTTTCCCTGTAATTACAATTTAAATATCGAATTTCTCGGTGAAAATTTACGAAGAATAATGTTTAGGAGGGTGGAGGATTCTGCATGATACCGATCTATTATTACGATATTAATTACTCTAATTGTGAGTATTATTTTTAACAACAGTATTCGAAATTAGGGGATTATTAGTATTAATCATCGGCGGTTAATTCGGCCTCTGTTATAATGAATGCGAGAGTTCCTCTCTAATTAGTTAAAATTTGAATATCGAATTACCGACGGAAACGTTCTTACCGTGTTTCATCGAACTCTGCGTAAGTATAATAATCCACGAAGGATAATACGTTCCGTTGGCAACGATGTCGATCAGAAAATTAGATGGTTAATTAATTAGAGAACACGTCGCGTAATTCGATGAATTTAATCGCATTCCCCCGCGGATGCCGATGCGCAGCGTCGCGATGCTTCTATGTTTGCCGGTGATACAGTTTCAATTTCAGGATTAGTTAAAATATCATTCAATTAACGTCGTCGTTTATATTAATTCCCATGTAATAATATAACAATGCGTGGTGTTACGCGGTAGAATTTCGCGCGCTGCAAGGCCGAGCATCGAAGAAGAGAGAAATATACGCCTTAATAGGAGCTAGTTGATGGACCACTCGCGCGGATCACCGTAAGCAATAACCAGTACTTAAGGTCGACTCACTTTTAATGGCGCGGCCTTTCATCCAGATGAAAGGAGATATGGCCGATCTGTCCGCTGCGTCGCATTGACATTTCGCGCTGACGTCGTATACGCGCGTGATTCCGCGTCGCGTCGCGCGCAATTCCATTTTTCAATCGTTCACCGATCGAAATTACGATCGTTTTACTTCCTCGGAATCATTTTATATTTATTTGTCACGCCGCTTATATTTTCGGGAATTTTTGAATCGACCGCCGATCGAAATTACGATCGTTTTACTTCCTCGGAATTATTTTATATTTATTTTCTCATACCGATTTGCCTAAATTTATTGTGAATTTTTAATCCGTATATAAATCGAAATTACCATCGTCTTACTTCCTCAGAATTATTTTATATTTATTTTCTCACGCCGATTTGCTTAAATTTTTGCGAATTTTTAATCCGTATACTCATCGAAATTATCATTCTTACTTCCTCAGAATTATTTTATATTTATTTTCTCATACCGATTTGCCTAAATTTATTGTGAATTTTTAATCCGTATATAAATCGAAATTACCATCGTCTTACTTCCTCAGAATTATTTTATATTTATTTTCTCACGCCGATTTGCTTAAATTTTTGCGAATTTTTAATCCGTATACTCATCGAAATTACCATTCTTACTTCCTCAGAATTATTTTATATTTATTTTCTCATACCGATTTGCCTAAATTTATTGTGAATTTTTAATCCGTATATAAATCGAAATTACCATCGTCTTACTTCCTCAGAATTATTTTATATTTATTTTCTCACGCCGATTTGCTTAAATTTTTGTGAATATTTACTTCGTCAACCAATCATAATTACGCTAATTTTAATTTCTGAGAATAATTTCGAATCTATTTTAAACGTCGATTTGTTTAAACCCGAATTATATAAAATTTATTTTAGACGTTGGTTTCGTTCAAATTTAACGAGTTCCCTAAATACTTTCTAATTTGACGGTACCGACAATAAACGTTCGATTTTTTCCTGATTGACACGAGACTTTAGAGAGAAATTTCTGTTATAATTAATTAATAAAGTTCTTCATTAATTTCCGACATATTAATAAATAACTTTCGATACTATATATGGAATTTTGTTTATACAGATGCATCTATGGGTCATTGAGATAATGAATAAGCCAACTATAATTGATACTCTACTTGCTAGTCGACGATGACTGTGACTACAGGAAGAACTCGTCATACAGGTCTGACAATTTTTCATTAATATCATGCAAACTAACAAACACCCGGAATTACAAATTTAAATTTTAGGTCCAATAAAATGTAACGAGTGGTCGGTGAAGAAGATCAGGAGAGTACAAATTTACAGTCATTGTAGCAACGGATAAAGGTGACGAAATTAATATCGGACACACTATTGCCAGCACGAAATAGAGTTCATTGAAAAATTGGACCCCACTTCGAAAAGAAGAATACCACTCGCTATCGACCGGAAATAATGATCCGATTTTTTCCTGATTGACACGAGACTTTAGAGAGAAATTTCTGTTATAATTAATTAATAAAGTTCTTCATTAATTTCCGAGATATTAATAAATAACTTTCGACACTATATATGGAATTTTGTTTATACAGATGCATCTATGGGTCATTGAGATAGTGAATAAGCCAACTATAATTGATACTCTACTTGCTAGTCGACGATACTATGACTACAGGAAGAACTCGTCATACAGGTCTGACAATTTTTCATTAATATCATGCAAACTAACAAACACCCGGAATTACAAATTTAAATTTTAGGTCCAATAAAATGTAACGAGTGGTCGGTGAAGAAGATCAGGAGAGTACAAATTTACAGTCATTGTAGCAACGGATAAAGGTGACGAAATTAATATCGGACACACTATTGCCAGCACGAAATAGAGTTCATTGAAAAATTGGACCCCACTTCGAAAAGAAGAATACCACTCGCTATCGACCGGAAATAATGATCCGTGAGACTCCATCGCGAATGGACTCGCGTGAAAACGAATTTTATCTCGTGTACGATACGCGATACTTCCGTTACATTGTTCCCAATTACACTGTCTAACAAATTTTACCTTCTCCTCTAATCTGTAGCCTCCATTACGTGATTCTCGTAGAATTTACTTTCCTCGACACGAATACGTAAACGAAATTCTTCCATCGCGTTTGATTTTCGAAAAATGCGAATTTTTTGTGAAATGCCACGATTTTTGGTTAGAATGAAGTATTACGTAAAAAGTGAGAATGTATCGAGGTTTATTCTTGCCTTATTAGTTGGGTGAAAGTATCCCGAGTTTATCGATACGGGGTGCTTCCGAATAACTATAATTGGTCATCCAAGTTTAAAAATAAGCCTCCGAGCGTACTTTCTACGTATATTTTTGTATTTTTACGAAAAGTTCTTTGTCTGACAGGAATTTGATACACAGTAGAGTATTCTGCAGACTTTTCTGAAGAAATCATTGGGAAATAATATTGAAATGATGTTCAATGTTGAAAGGTAGGGTAAAATATAGATCGACAACCCGAAAGCGGGATTTTGCTGCCATGCAGCCATTGTTCGCAGATCTAGCCTCGTCAGGGCCGTGATCGTGAGTAATCGACACCAAAATCATCGTCCAGTAGATCTCATTTTTTTATAGGAATAACATGTATATTTTTTCAGGTGCTTTTTTATACCAATTGCAAAAGTATAAGAAGCTTTTCTAAATCACTTGCAATTTGAAAAAGTTTCTCTATTCGATATATAAATATCAATGACTTTTTAATATAAAGTTGTTAAAAAATAAATTTCCATGTATTTTTTAAGACGAGCCTGAATTTTTTAACATTTTTACCTTTTGTGTAATACTTCATTTTGGCTAAAAATATAACATATCGAGGAAATTTGTACCATGAAAGTGCGAATGTAGTCACAGTTTATAAAACATGCTTATAAATCATGAAATTTATTATTAATAACAAATGAATATCGTTAATAATAAATTGTTCACTACGTAAATTTATAATAAAAGTGAAGAAATTAAGAAATAACTGGCTGTTGCTTGAATTAATAATGTATTTCTGTTCAAATATACCTATAATTTGCAGAAAGTTTATAAATAATTACGCCTATTGTTAATAACAAATGAATATCGTTAATAGCAAATTGTTTATACCGTAAATTTATAATAAAAGTGAGAAAATTAATAAATAACTGGCTATTACTTGAACTAATAATGTATTTCTGTCTTAAAACATACCTATAATTAGCAAAAGTTTAAAAGTTATTACACTCATTTCTAATAAGAAATTAGTCACAACGTAAATTTATAATACAAGCGGAAAAATTACTAAATTATTGGCTATTACTAGTATATATAACGTATTTGCGTGAAAATGTATCTATAATTAGCAAAAAAGTTAATAAATTACTACATTTATTGTTAATAACAAATATTTTGCAACGTATATTAACGATAAAAATAAAAAAAGTTGATAAATTATTCGCTACTACTTAAACAAACAGCGTATTTCTATTAAAATGTATTCGTAACTTACAAAAAGCTAATAAATTAATAAACTTATTGTTAATAGCAAATTAAAGTCGTTGATAACAAATATTTGTAACGTATATCAACGACAAAAGTCAAAAAAGTTAATAAATTATTAGCTACTACTTAAATAAACAACGTATTTGTGTTAAAATGTATTCATAACTTACAAAAAGTTAATAAATTAATAAATTTATTGTTAATAACAAATTAAAATTGTTGGTAATAAATAGTTTGCAACGTATATTAACGATAAAAGTCAAAAAAGTTAATAAATTATTAGTTATTACAACGGAAAAGTAACTTTTAAAGGAATCGGTAAAGTTCGGAAATTTTCGCCGATCTTCGCCCGGCCGCTGCTATATAAGGGGCCCCGCGTGCAGGCTCGAGCCAGTTGTCGGTTCGAGTTCGGAGGGTCCGCGTTAATATTCTTTCTTTTTGTTTCAGGTTTTAATTATTTCTTCTTTCAGATTCTATTTCTTTTATTTTAGGTTTCATTGTTTGTGCATTCGAGTATTTGGAACAATATTCGAATGCTTCGTCGTTGGTTTATTTATATATCATCGTTGGCTAGATCAATGGCTGTTCAGTGGCCATTGTCCACTCTCTTGAATAATTTAATAATAATTTCTCCTTTCAGGTACTAATTATTTTTTGTTTCAGGTTTTAATTATCTT